>NC_069504.1:36866697-37009197 GCF_027579735.1 Bombina bombina | reverse complement strand
TTTCTAGGAAGGTGTTATTGTGACCACTGGCGCCAAGTCACAAGCAAACAAAATAAAAAACAACAAACACTAAAGGGGAGTAATCTTGTACGCCAGGAGAAATGTAGCGTTCTTGGAACTAGGGGGCTTAGGAATTATTGGTAAAAACTTAGAGGGAAGAGTCATCACGGGTTGTCAGTGAGCTTTAATTGGATCACATGACTAGTTACGGCGGTTCATGGTTTTCACAGTTTAGTGAAGTGTTCCTTAGTGTCATGTGACAGAGGAGCCGTCCCAGCAGCCGGACACTAATTTCACAGTCAAAATGACAAGGGAAAAAACTCAGCAGTTAAAAAACAAACAAAAAAACCCAATAAAATAATGATTTTCAATTTAAGACATTCATCCAAAAAGAAAAAAAAAAGAAAAGAAAAAATATACAAGTTAGCCAAAAATAAATGTATCCTTAAACCCAAGACTTGTTAACTTGTTCCCCGTCCCAATAGATACTGGGATGTGCAGTGTTTTAAAGGTCGCAATAAGCCTCTAAGAACAAGGTATGATAGAGGGGACAAGGACACCCCCCCGCGCCAGTTCACAGACTGGCAGAGACAGCAATTACAATGTTCTAGGCGGCTTCTTTTTAATAAATACCCTAAGGTGATGTAGCTAATATGGCAGAAAGCCCATCTCATGTGAGACAAGACCTGGCTGTACAGTGGTTGTGAAGGCTTCTTTATGTTGTTTTATCATTTACATCAGATTATCCCCCATTCTCCTGTTACTTCTGGCTGCGGTCAGCCGGCCTCAATACCTGGAAGTAGAGAGACAAGAACACTTAGTACTGGGTATAGAGTGCGTAACACCAAACACATCCTATCAATCATTCACAGGGAACAGAAAACACATTTCCTTATGTGAAGGAAGGTCAGATTGCTAACATATTAAACTGCTGGTGACACTATCGTGTCTAACTCTAGGGGGTGCAATAGTACAAAGTGATAATCATAAAAACTAACAGTATTAATAATAAAATAAACTAAATGAAAAGACAATGGTCTAAAAATAGACACTATACAGTGAAGATAACACAATATTTTTTTTACAAACAAGAGTTGTATTGGAGTCAAATAGAAGACTAACAGTCTGGTCAGTGTGAGGTGTAGTTTCAGTTCCATTTGGTGCAATCCAAGATTTATGTCACGGCTGCTCCTCTCAAAGAAAAAAGAACAAATCCAAGAAGATAAATCTGAGAAGAAAGATCACATACAGAGGGCGCCTCCTAGTGTAATACTGTGGCTGTAAAAGAATATGTGCAAATCTTGTGTTGTGATTATACGCACAAGGATGGCAGCACCCAATGTGCTACGTAACGCAGGCTGGGAACTCTGTGTCCCAGCAAACTAATCCTAGGTATGAGGACAAGGACCCAGATGTCCGTACCGGAACAGATCAAGCTCAGGCTTTTAAAAAGTTCCATATATTTTATTTAAAAACAAGATAAAACTGAAGGTGCATGCATTCACCCAGAGCATCTAAAAACAATGCAAATTACAGATTGCAACGCGTTTCTCAGCTGTGCTAGCTGTTTCTTCAGGCATCTGTTGTTCAACTGGAAGCACTGTCTTTTAAGTCCAAACTAACCAACCCCATCCCCCCGAGCTGTAACAACCCATTTCCTGACAAGACAGGTGTAGTTAATTTACATTCATTCTCTTACAAAATATGTCTCTAAGGGTGCTGAAACCTAATGATATTAAACCCAAAACCAGAACACATTGGTCTGATCCCTAATAAACTGACATTATATACATGCATATCATAAAAAAACCCATAAATGTACAATAGGAGCAAAAGAATTTTATAAACATATGAACCCATATCATAATTGCAATAGAAATCTATAGTGCACCCATCTCCAAAAATAGTTACCACCAATCTTTCAAACGTCAGTGATTGGAAAAAACGTTATTAATATTGGTGCATCTTTATACATCGATACACCTATATATGCTTAATACTAATTACTCGTAACATATAAGGACCTATATGTAATATATAGATGCCGATGTTTCCCCATGTGCACTTAGTAATGGCACTCACCATGTTAATAGGTTTTAAGTAAATACCCAAAGTGATCCCTTGGAAACTTCTTTTCATTCGATCTTAAACAAAATCACTCTATGTGAGTTTCCTAGTGATGTATTGTGATCTGATCGTGCGTGGAGAGGCCAGGTTACGAAATAATTCTCTGGTCATACAACAATGAATGTTACTTTCGTATACGACACCATGGGCATTTTCATTGTAATTTAATCAGGATATTTTCTGCCTATGATGGTAATGTGTGAATATGTGACTGAATTCCAGCTTGTATATGTAAACGTCACAAGTGACGTAATTCGTGTTAAGAAAAAAGGGATTTCCCCAAACTGCTGATAGCGGCAGTGTCTCAATGCGTGCATTGCATTAAGCTAAGTGAATATATCTAAAGTGTGTGCTTGAGTTCCAAGGTAAAATGGATTTCCCCAAACTGTCAATAGTAGCAGTGTTTCAATGCGTAAAACGCATTAAACTAAGTGAATATATCTAAAATATGTGCTTGAGTGCTAAAATGCTCCTATCAAGTGATATTTAAAAAAAATAATGTGATAAGAATGCTATGTTAAGTGGGGTTATAAGTCTCTTAGATAGTGCGTGAGCTTATTCTTGTGATTTAATGAAATTGTTTAACATTCATTATTGTGATGTGAAGCTTCAAAAGGGCATAAAGTGTGTGGAATGAGTTGGAATGTGATGTACATAAAATAAAAATGGGAAAGGGGAAGAGATTGGAAGTGATTATATATATATATATATATATATGGGATGAATAAATATTTCATAATATGTAAAATAGATATATGGAAAAGAATAAAGTGTATATAAATATATGTATGGAAGTGGATAAGAGTAGTGACAAATATATGTGAATGGTAAGTAAATAAGCATACTATACGTATGTAAGTTTATATTAATCTATGGTGAATAATCCACTATAAGAGTTGTACTACTGCAACTAAAATGTGAATACCTAGCCTCAGTATAGTAGGAGTGAACTATAATAGATGTGTAATCTTAAAGTGGTGACACTAAATTTCTATCGTAGTTATCTCTTGTGAATGTATGTCATTATAAAAGGGACATTCGAAATGCAAAAAGGGTTTACAAACAAGAATGAGAACAGTTTTTACGGGAATTGCAAAAAAGTTTTTCCTACAGTGCATGTGTACCCCACATGGAAAAAATGAGAAGGGCGCCATGTCAATGTTTTCTTTAAGACCCTACGGAAACAGACTGTCAAATTTGAAAATCCAATAGGTCTCTATTTGGCGGAGTCTAGTAAACCTATTGGATCCCTGTACATGAGGGATACTTTCCAGAGGGGTTATACGGAAACTACATGCGGCTCACTGTTGGCATATTCTATGATCTCTGGATACACTGTGTTTGTTACAATTTTTCATGATATTCCTATAGTGTTCACCCCAATGTTTATTGATAATCTTTTTTATTATTCTATGATTAGAATTATAGTTCGTAATAAGACATTTTTTTGTTGATGTTCTGTTGTATTGGATTTCTTCATTTGAATATTCGTATATTCTGGATTTATAATTTTTACCCTGTCCAAGGATCTTGCCTTCAAATAACCTCCTTCTATAAGATAATTAGGGTATCCTTTTTCGCCAAATCTATTTTCAAGGATTTCGGCCTGTTGCTCATATGTATCTAGTTTAGAGCAATTTCTCCTGATTCTACGAAATTGGCTGTATGGAATGTTCTTTTTTCCAGCTTCTAAGATGATTGCTATTATATTTAAGAAAATTATTGCTATCTACTATCTTAAAAAAAGTGTGAGAGGAAATAGACCCATCAGAGTCCCATGAAAGGACCTCATCTAGGTCCTCAATATGGGTTTTCTGTATATTACTCGTGAAAGATAGTCATTCAAATGTGTGACAAATTCTCTAGCCAGTTCAGCAGTCCCATCCCAAACAAAAATCAGATCATCAATGTACCTACCATAGAAGACCAGGCTCTGGCCCCAGTTTTGATGGTTTATATAGGTTTCCTCGAACCTGTCCATCACCAGATTGGCAAAAACTGGCAATTTTTTTATTTTATGTACATCACATTCTAACTAATTACACATTATGTGCCCTTTTCAAGCTTCACGTCACAATAATGAATCGTAATAAATTTCATTAAATCAAAAGAACATTATACATTTCATTACTAGATAGAGGTTTTTATGTTTATATATTGAATATATTTCGATTCCAGCACAAGCATATTTTAGAGATTAATACTTTTATTACCTATCACTAATATGTACTTGTGTTATTTATGTTTAATATTTACATATGCATAAGCTCACGCACCATCAAAGACTTATAACCCCACTTAACATAGCATTCTTATCACATGTTTTTAAATATCACTTGATAGGAGCGTTGTAGCACTCAAGCACATACTTTAGATATGCACTTAGCTTAATGCGGTGCATGCATTGAGCCACTGCTGCTATTGACAGTTTGTGGAAATCCCTTTTTCCTTAACACGAATTACATCACTAGTGTGAATGTGAGACTGGATTCCAGCTTGTATCCGTAAACATCACATTACCATCATAGGCAGAAAATATCCTGATTAAATTACAATGAAAACGCCCATGGTGACGTATACGGAAGTAACATCCGTTATTGCCACTTCATTGTTGTTGTATGACCAGATAATTATTTCTTAACCTGGCCTCTCTCTCCACGCACGATCAGATCACAATACATCACTAGGAAACGCACAGAGTGATTTTGTTTAAGATCGAATGAAAAGAGGTTTCCAAGGGATCACTTTGGGTATTTACTCAAAACCTATTAACATGGTGAGTGCATTACTAAGTGCAAAGGGGGAAACATCGGGATCTATATATTACATATAGGTCCTTATATGTTACAAGCAGGGATAGGCACAGACAAAGGCTGTGGCGGACATTTACCAAAGTACAGATCTTAGTAAAGGACACCAAGGTACATTTGAAATTAAAATATTATTTTATAGTGCTTGGCGTTAATATACTAATGCAGATACAACTGATTCTATAACCAGCCCTCATCTGGCTATACCCATGTGCCAGTGTCACTACTGTGTCATTATATAGCGCTGGGTGTTATTATACTGATGCAGATACCACTGATCCTATAACCAGCCCTCCTCTGGCTATACCCATGTGCCAGTGTCACTACTGTGTCATTATATAGTGCTGGGTGTTATTATACTGATGCAGATACCCCTGATCCTATAACCAGCCCTCCTCTGGCTATACCCATGTTCCAGTGTCACTACTGTGTCTTTGTATAGAGCTGGGTGTTATTATACTGATGCAGATACCCCTGACCCTATAACCAACCCTTGTCTGGCTATACCCATGTTCCAGTGTCACTACTGTGTCTTTGTATAGAGCTGGGTGTTATTATACAGATGCAGATACCACTGATCCTATAACCAGCCCTCCTCTGGCTATACACATGTGCCAGTGACACTACTGTGTCATTATATAGCGCTGGGTGTTATTATACTGATGCAGATACTACTGACCCTATAACCAGCCCTTGTCTGGCTATACGCATGTGCCAGTGTCATTACTGTGTCATTATATAGCGCTGGGTTTTATTATACTGATGCAGATACCACTGACCCTATAACCAGCCCTTGTCTGGCTATACGCATGTGCCAGTGTCACTACTGTGTCTTTGTATATTGCTGGGTGTTATTATACTGATGCAGATACCACTGATTCTATAACCAGCCCTCCTCTGGCTATACCCATGTGCCAGTGTCACTACTGTGTCATTATATAGCGCTGGGTGTTATTATACTGATGCAGATACCACTGATCCTATAACCAGCCCTCCTCTGGCTATACCCATGTGTCAGTGTCACTACTGTGTCATTATATAGCGCTGGGTGTTATTATACTGATGCAGATACCACTGAGCCCATAACCAGCCCTTGTCTGGCTATACGCATGTGCCAGTGTCACTACTGTGTCTTTGTATAGAGCTGGGTGTTATTATACTGATGCAGATACACATTCAGTATTTCACTCAGGCTTTAGTTATTCCATAACTTATCACCCAATATCGCTAGCAGTCTCTTGACAAACCACTAACTTTATTCACACTACATATTTTTTTTTATTCCTATTATTCAATCAAAACATATACTAAGGTTGTGGCGGACACTGCAAGGGCTAGTCACGGACACCAGTGTCCGTGTACGGACACCTTGCCTATCCCTGGTTACGAGTAATTAGTATTAAGCATATACCGGTTGATGTATAAAGATGAACCAATATTATTAAAGTTATTTTCATTCACTGACGTTTAAAAGATTGGTGGTAACTATTTTTGGTGATGGATGCACCATAGATTTCTATTGCAATTATGATATGGGTTCATATGTTTATAAAATTATTTTGCTCCTATTGTACATTTATGGGGTTTTTATGATATGCATGTATATAATGTCAGTTTATTGGGGATCAGACCAATGTGTTCTGGTTTTGAGTTTGTTTAATATCATTAGGTTTCAGCACCCTTAGAGACATATTTTGTAAGAGAATGAATGTAAATTAACTACACCTGTCTTGTCAGGAAATGGGTTGTTACAGCTCGGGGGATGGGGTTGGTTAGTTTGGACTTAAAAGCCAGTGCTTCCAGATGCCTGAAGAAACAGCTAGCACAGCTGAGAAACGCGTTGCAATCTGTAATTTGCATTGTTTTTAGATGCTCTGGGTGAATGCATGCACCTTCAGTTTTATCTTGTTTTTAAATAAAATATATGGAACTTTTTAAAAGCCTGAGCTTGATCTGTTCCGGTACGGACATCTGGGTCCTTGTTCTCATACCTAGGATCAGTTTGCTGGGACACAGAGTTCCCAGCATGAGTTACGTAGCACATTGGGTGCTGCCATCCTTGTGAGTATAATCACAACACAAGATTTGCACATATTCTTTTACAACCACAGTATTACACTAGGAGGTGCCCTCTGTATGTGATCTTTCTTCACAGATTTATCTTCTCAGATTGCTAACATACCACTAGAAACAATGTGCGCAAAAAAAATAAAATCAAAACATAATAATCAAATATCAGCAACTTGCATACAAGTGAAGACTGAAAATATATACTCTCTTAAAGGTTGCTGATATTTGCTGCACATTGTCAAGTTTATAATAACAGAGAATACAAAAAAAAAAGAGATTACAAAAAAATGAACTAAGTGTACTATTGCTTCTTGTAATAAAAAAAAAACATAATTTATGTAAGAACTTACCTGATAAATTAATTTCTTTCATATTAGCAAGAGTCCATGAGCTAGTGACGTATGGGATATACATTCCTACCAGGAGGGGCAAAGTTTCCCAAACCTCAAAATGCCTATAAATACACCCCTCACCACACCCACAAATCAGTTTAACGAATAGCCAAGAAGTGGGGTGATAAGAAAAAAGTGTGAAGCATAAATATAAGGAATTGGAATAATTGTGCTTTATACAAAAAAATCATAACCACCACAAAAAGGGTGGGCCTCATGGACTCTTGCTAATATGAAAGAAATGAATTTATCAGGTAAGTTCTTACATAAATTATGTTTTCTTTCATGTAATTAGCAAGAGTCCATGAGCTAGTGACGTATGGGATAATGACTACCCAAGATGTGGATCTTCCACGCAAGAGTCACTAGAGAGGGAGGGATAAAATAAAGACAGCCAATTCCGCTGAAAAAAATCCAAACCCAAAAATAAAGTTTAAATCTTATAAAGAAAAAAACTGAAAATATAAGCAGAAGATTCAAACTGAAACAGCTGCCTGAAGTACTTTTCTACCAAAGACAGCTTCAGAAGAAGAAAACACATCAAAATGGTAGAATTTAGTAAAAGTATGCAAAGAAGACCAAGTTGCTGCTTTGCAAATCTGATCAACCGAAGCTTCATTCCTAAACGCCCAGGAAGTAGAAACTGACCTAGTAGAATGAGCTGTAATCCTTTGAGGCGGAGTTCTACCCGACTCGACATAAGCATGATGAATTAAAGATTTCAACCAAGATGCCAAAGAAATGGCAGAGGCCTTCTGACCTTTCCTAGAACCGGAAAAGATAACAAATAGACTAGAAGTCTTTCGGAAATTCTTAGTAGCTTCAACATAATATTTCAAAGCTCTAACTACATCCAAAGAATGCAATGATTTCTCCTTAGAATTCTTAGGACATAATGAAGGAACCACAATTTCTCTACTAATGTTGTTGGAATTCACAACCTTAGGTAAAAATTGAAAAGAAGTTCGCAACACCGCCTTATCCTGGTGAAAAATCAGAAAAGGAGACTCACAAGAAAGAGCAGATAATTCAGAAACTCTTCTGGCAGAAGAGATGGCCAAAAGGAACAAAACTTTCCAAGAAAGTAATTTAATGTCCAATGAATGCATAGGTTCAAACTGAGGAGCTTGAAGAGCCCCCAGAACCAAATTCAAACTCCAAGGAGGAGAAATTGACTTAATGCCACACCTGTTATGCTTTTACTTGTGTTTGCCATTTGCTTTTAATCCGAGTTTGAAATAAAGACGTTTTAATTATACTCTCCAGGACTACCGCTTTTCTATACTTCACTATTTTGCCAGTGAATCCTGGAGTTTTTGAGCTGTGGGGAGGTGTGTGTTTGCAGCTAATAGACATTGGTGAACTTTCAGCATTGCTCCTTACTACGGATTGGTTACCGCTGATTGACACTTATACCAGCAAATAGGATCCAGCGCTCATCGAGAAGGAGAGACGCCGTACATTTGCAGACCCACGAGGACGCCAAGCAGCTGAGCCGGTGGAGAGACGAGCACTTGGAGATGGTACAAGGTACCCGTGCATCGCAGATCCCAAAGTTTCCGGTATAGTAAGCAGGCTTGGGCAACAGTGGGGGATTGATTCTGATAAATTGCTTCTGCAGCCACTTATGCAAGTTTCCTAAAGCTGGTACACCGGTTGGAATCTACCTTAATATTAGCTGACCTTAAGTGGTCACTCACGTATTTGTTTCTTAGCACTACTGAGTTCTTTTTTCTTATGTAGGTTTTATACGAACCAAAGCTTGTACAAAACAATGAATATCAGGAAGATTAGCAATCTTTCTGTGAAAAAGAACAGAAAGAGCAGAGATTTGTCCTTTCAAGGAACTTGCAGACAAACCTTTATCCAAACCATCCTGAAGAAACTGTAATATTCTCGGAATTCTAAAAGAATGCCAGGAAAAATGATGAGAAAGACACCAAGAAATATAAGTCTTCCAGACTCTATAATATATCTCCCTAGATACAGATTTACGAGCCTGTAACATAGTATTAATCACAGAGTCAGAGAAACCAATTTGACTAAGAATCAAGCGTTCAATCTCCATACCTTTAAATTTAAGGATTTGAGATCCTGATGGAAAAAAGGACCTTGCGACAGAAGGTCTGGTCTTAACGGAAGAGTCCACGGTTGGCAAGAGGCCATCCGGACAAGATCCGCATACCAAAACATGTGAGGCCATGCTGGAGCTACCAGCAGAACAAACGAGCATTCCTTCAGAATCTTGGAGATTACTCTTGGAAGAAGAACTAGAGGCGGAAAGATATAGGCAGGATGATACTTCCAAGGAAGTGACAATGCATCCACTGCTTCCGCTTGAGGATCCCTGGATCTGGACAGATACCTGGGAAGTTTCTTGTTTAGATGAGAGGCCATCAGATCTATTTCTGGAAGTCCCCACATTTGAACAATCTGAAGAAATACCTCTGGGTGAAGAGACCATTCGCCCGGATGTAACGTTTGGCGACTGAGATAATCCCCTTCCCAATTGTCTATACCTGGGATATGAACCGCAGAAACTAGACAGGAGCTGGATTCCGCCCATACCAGAATTCGAGATACTTCTTTCATAGCCAGAGGACTGTGAGTCCCTCCTTGATGATTGATGTATGCCACAGTTGTGACATTGTCTGTCTGAAAACAAATGAACGATTCTCTCTTTAGAAGAGGCCAAAACTGAAGAGCTCTGAAAATTGCACGGAGTTCCAAAATATTGATCGGTAATCTCACCTCCTGAGATTCCCAAACCCCTTGTGCTGTCAGAGACCCCCACACAGCTCCCCAACCTGTAAGACTTGCATCTGTTGAAATTACAGTCCAGGTCGGAAGAACAAAAGAAGCCCCCTGAACTAAACGATGGTGATCTGTCCACCACGTCAGAGAGTGTCGTACAATCGGTTTTAAAGATATTAATTGAGATATCTTTGTGTAATCCCTGCACCACTGGTTCAGCATACAGAGCTGAAGAGGTCGCATGTGAAAACGAGCAAAGGGGATCGCGTCCGATGCAGCAGTCATAAGACCTAGAATTTCCATGCATAAGGCTACCGAAGGGAATGATTGTGACTTAAGGTTTTGTCAAGCTGATATCAATTTTAAACGTCTCTTGTCTGTCAAAGATAGAGTCATGGACACTGAATCTATCTGGAAACCTAAAAAGGTTACCTGTGTCTGAGGAATCAATGAACTTTTTGGTAAATTGATCCTCCAACCATGATGTTGAAGAAACAACACAAGTCGATTTGTATGAGATTCTGCTAAATGTGAAGACTGAGCAAGTACCAAGATATCTTCCAAATAAGGAAATACCACAATACCCTGTTCTCTGATTACAGACAGAAGGGCACGAGAACCTTTGTAAAAATTCTTGGAGCTGTAGCTAGGCCAAACGGCAGAGCCACAAACTGGTAATGCTTGTCTAGGAAAGAGAATCTCAGAAACTGATAGTGATCTGGATGAATCGGAATATGCAGATATGCATCCTGTAAATCTATTGTAGACATATAATGCCCTTGCTGAACAAAAGGCAGGATAGTCCTTACAGTTACCATTTTTAATGTTGGTATCCTTACATAACGATTCAATATTTTTAGATCCAGAACTGGTCTGAAGGAATTCTCCTTCTTTGGTACAATGAAGAGATTTGAATAAAACCCCAGTCCCTGTTCCAGAACTGGAACTGGCATAATTACTCCAGCCAACTCTAGATCTGAAACACATTTCAGAAATGCTTGAGCCTTCGCTGGGTTTACTGGGACACGGGAAAGAAAAAATCTCTTTGCAGGAGGCCTTATCTTGAAGCCAACTCTGTACCCTTCTGAAACAATTTTCTGAATCCAAAGATTGTGAAAGGAATTGATCCAAATTTCTTTGAAAAAACGTAATCTGCCCCCTACCAGCTGAGCTGGAATGAGGGCCGCACCTTCATGTGGACTTAGGAGCTGGCTTTGATTTTCTAAAAGGCTTGGATTTATTCCAGACTGGAGATGGTTTCCAAACTGATACCGCTCCTGAGGATGAAGGATCAGGCTTTTGTTCCTTGTTGTGACGAAAGGAACGAAAACGATTATTAGACCTAAATTTACCTTTAGATTTTTTATCCTGTAGTAAAAAAGTTCCTTTCCCTCCAGTAACAGTTGAGATAATAGAATCCAACTGAGAAACAAACAATTTATTACCCTGGAAAGAAAGGGAAAGCAGAGTAGACTTAGAAGACATATCAGCATTCCAAGTTTTAAGCCATAAAGCTCTTCTAGCTAAAATAGCTAGAGACATATACCTGACATCAACTCTAATGATATCAAAGATGGCATCACAAATAAAATTATTAGCATGTTGAAGAAGAATAATAATGCTATGAGAATTATGATCTATTACTTGTTGCGCTAAAGCATCTAACCAAAAAGTTGAAGCTGCAGCAACATCCGCTAAAGATATAGCAGGTCTAAGAAGATTACCTGAACACAAGTAAGCTTTTCTTAGAAAGGATTCAATTTTCCTATCTAAAGGATCCTTAAAGGAAGTACCATCTGCCGTAGGAATAGTAGTACGCTTAGCAAGAGTAGAGACAGCCCCATCAACCTTAGGGATTTTGTCCCAAAACTCTAATCTGTCAGATGGCACAGGATATAATTGCTTAAAACGTTTAGAAGGAGTAAATGAATTACCCAAATTATCCCATTCCCTGGAAATTACTTCAGAAATAGCACCAGGGACAGGAAAAACTTCTGGAATAACTACAGGAGATTTAAAAACCTTATCTAAACGTTTAGATTTAGTATCAAGAGGACCAGGATCCTCAATTTCTAATGCAATTAGGACTTCTTTAAGTAAAGAACGAATAAATTCCATTTTAAATAAATATGAAGATTTATCAGCATCAACCTCTGAGACAGAATCCTGTGAACCAGAAGAACCATTATCAGAATCAGAATGATGTTCATTTAAAAATTCATCTGAAAAATGAGAAGTTTTAAAAGACTTTTTACGTTTACTAGAAGGAGGAATAACAGACATAGCCTTCTTAATGGATTTAGAAACAAAATCTCTTATGTTATCAGGAACACTCTGAGTATTAGATGTTGATGGAACAGCAACAGGTAATGTAACAGTACTAAAGGAAATATTATCTGCATTAACAAGTTTGTCATGACAAACAGTGCAAACAACAGCTGGCGGAACAGATACCATAAGTTTACAGCAAATACACTTAGCTTTGGTAACTCCAGCACCAGGCAGCGATTTTCCAGAAGTATCTTCTGACTCAGTGTCAATGTGGGACATCTTGCAATATGTAATAGAAAAAACAACATATAAAGCAAAATTGATCAAATTCCTTAAATGACAGTTTCAGGAATGGGAAAAAATGCCAGTGAACAAGCTTCTAGCAACCAGAAGCAATAAATAATGAGACTTAAATAATGTGGAGACAATAGTTGCGCCCATATTTTTTTAGCGCCAAAAATGATGCCCACATTATTTGGCGCCAAAAATGACGCCACATCCGGAACGCCAACACATTTGGCGCAAAAGAACGTCAAAAATGACGCAACTTCCGGCGACACGTATGACGCCGGAAACATAAAAAAAAAGTCAGCGCCAAGAATGACGCAATAAAATGAAGCATTTTCAGCCCCCGCGAGCCTAACAGCCCACAGGGAAAAAGTCAAATTTTAAGGTAAGAAAAAAATTGATTTATTCATATGCATTATCCCAAATATGAAACTGACTGTCTGAAATAAGGAATGTTGAACATCCTGAGTCAAGGCAAATAAATGTTTGAATACATATATTTAGAACTTTATAAAAAAGTGCCCAACCATAGCTTAGTGTGTCACAGAAAATAAGACTTACTTACCCCAGGACACTCATCTACATGTTGTAGAAAGCCAAACCAGTACTGAAACGAAAATCAGCAGAGGTAATGGTATATAAATAAGAGTATATCGTCGATCTGAAAAGGGAGGTAAGAGATGAATCTCTACGACCGATAACAGAGAACCTATGAAATAGACCCCGTAGAAGGAGATCATTGAATTCAAATAGGCAATACTCTCTTCACATCCCTCTGACATTCACTGCACGCTGAGAGGAAAACCGGGCTCCAACCTGCTGCGGAGCGCATATCAACGTAGAATCTAGCACAAACTTACTTCACCACCTCCATAGGAGGCAAAGTTTGTAAAACTGATTTGTGGGTGTGGTGAGGGGTGTATTTATAGGCATTTTGAGGTTTGGGAAACTTTGCCCCTCCTGGTAGGAATGTATATCCCATACGTCACTAGCTCATGGACTCTTGCTAATTGCATGAAAGAAACAAGAGTTTAATAAACTAAACACTGAAACTTAAAATCTGTGTTAAACAAAATTAACTCAGTGAATCAAAGGATATAGTCTTATATGTAGAGGACTTTCCAATATCCACTCCATTGGTGGCCTCAGACGATAAAGGAGATAAAAACTATATATAGTGAAGATCAAATTAATGCAGGAAACCAACGTTTCCGATGGAGGAAAACGTCCGTCAGAGTAGAACATTGGTTTTAAAAGGACTATTACATCACAAGAGGCGGTTAACTAATCTGCAGTAACATTAAAGCTGGTTCCAATGAATAATGATGAGTGTGTCAGCGTTTTCTTCTGTAAAGCCAGTGTGCTAGTCCTTAAATGCCTTTATGTTGTGTTGTCCTGTTATTTTAATAAATTTTTTTAATCATACACCTATATTACTGAGAGCTCAGATATAGCTCTCTAAAATGTGAGTAAAATCCTATTGTGTTTGGGTTTCCTGCCTTAATGGTGCTTCACTATGTAGTTTTTATCTACTTTATCTTCTGAGGCCACCAACAAAGTCAGGCACTGATAGGACAAGAAGGTCTAGCTTGTAATTGGCGTTCAGAATCGTCCCAAAGGGTGTTCAATGGGGTTGAGGTGAGGGAACAGGGAACTCTAGTCCCTCCACAAACAAACTTGTCAAACCAGGTCTTCATGGACCTCACTTTGTGCAGAGAAACACTCATGCTGGAATAGGAAAGGACCTTCCAAAAAATGTTGAGAAGCATAACCTTAGGTAGTAAATCAAGAACTGCCCATTCAACTGGGGTAATAGGCAAAAAAAAAAAAAAATAGTTTTAATGTGAGCTTCTCAAGGAATGCTTCCCATAGGGTTTCATAGGGAGCAATAGGATTACAGACTAAAATATTTAATTTAGAAGCAGTTTTGTTCCATAATGAAAAATATTTATTAGAAATCATTTTAAAACTGACTGAACATTGACACCTCAATAGGTAAATACTAACGCGTTTTACACCTCCCTTTGTGCTTCCCTTACTATGATATAATAGTCTTGTGGTAGCAGTAAGAATTGTTATATACTAGTTCATTTAGACTTTGCTACTCTTAGCTAATATCTAAACATAACCAAATGAGGTAACAATATTCAGTGCACGGCTGCATGCTATGTCGCCTATGAAGCCACTAAATGGTCCCTGCACGCTTATATGGTTGTACGCACCTGTAGTAGTTTGGTTTGAAAGGCCCATTCTTGTTGAGCCCAAGATACTTGGCCTGCTCATCCGACAGCTCCGTCAGGTGGGCATCAAAGGTAGGCAGGTGGAGACTGGCCACATACTCATCTAGGAGTGAAACCCCCCCCCATAAATTTATAAATTTATGCTTACCAGATAAATTCCTTTCCTTCCTGGCAGGGAGAGTCCACAACTTAATTCCTTACTGTTGGGAAATACAACACCTGGCCACCAGGAGGAGGAAAAGACACCCCAGTCAAAGGCTTAAATATCCTTCCCACTTCCCCTATCCCCCAGTCATTCTGCCGAGGGAACAAGGAAAAGTAGGAGAAACATCAGGGTATAAAGGTGCCAAAAGAAATATAAAAAGTAAAAAAGGAGCCGCCCATCAAAAACAAATAACGGCAGGGTCGTGGACTCTCCCTGCCAGGAAGGAAAGGAATTTCTCTGGTAAGCATAATTTGTGTTTTCCTTCCATAGGGCAGGGAGAGTCCACGACCTTCTTCCTTACTGTTAGGAAAACTATACCCAAGCTCCAGAGGACACTGACTGAATCACTGAGGAAACAGGAAGAAAAAAAAAAAAAAAAAAGAGGCAGGCCCTATTCTGAGGGCACCACAGCCTGCAAAACTTTTCTCCCAAAAGCTGCTTCAGCCAAAGCAAACACATCAAACTTGTAAAATTTAGAAAAAGTATGTAAGGAGGACCAGGTAGCTGCCTTGCAAATCTGATCCATTGAGGCTTCGTTCTTAAAAGCCCAAGAGGAAGCCACTGCTCTAGTGGAGTGAGCCGTTATCCTCTCAGGAGGCTGTCGTCCCGCTGTTTCATAAGCCATAAGTCTTAGTAGCCTTCTGCCCTTACGCTTCCCCGTATAGATGACAAACATGAACCACATCTAGATTGTGAAGCAAACGTTCCTTCGCTGATTAATGTTACGATTCGACACCACCTTAGGGAGGAACCCTAGTTTTGTGCGTAAAACCACCTTCCCAGCATGAAAAACCAGATCACATTGCAAAGAAGAAATGTCAAAAACTCTGTGCACAGAGGCAATAGCCAACAAAAAAGGAACCTTCCAAGATAACAATTTAATGTCAACAGCATGCATAGGCTCAAACAGAGCCTGCTGCAAAACACTAAGAACAAGATTGAGACTCCAAGGTGGAGCCCCAGATCTAAACACAGGTCTGATCCTAGATAGAGCCTTAACAAAGGACTGCACATCCGGAAGCTTGGCCAATATTTTGTGCAGTAGCACCGACAGGGGCTATATCTGTCCCTTTAGGGATCTAGCAGATAAACCCTTCTCCAGTCCATCCTGGAGAAAAGATAAAATTCTGGCAACCTTAACCTTATGCCAGGAAAAGTCATGCTCTTCACACCAGTACAAATAAGTCCTCCACACTTTATGGTAGATACGAGGAGTAACTGGCTTATGAGCTTGAACCAGTGTCGATAATACTCTCAGAAAACCCTCTCTTGGCTAAGACTAAGCTTTCAATCTCCACGCAGTCAGCCTCAGAGAATCTAGATTTTGATGAGGACATCCCCACCAGATCCGCAAACCTCGTCCTTTGCGGCCACGACAGAGCATTTAGAATCACTGATGCTCGCTACCATATGAGGGAGAAGCGGTAATGGAGGAAAAAGATATGAGTCTGAACCTCCATGGTACTGATAGGGCATCTATCAGTTCTGCCTGAGGATCCCTCGACCCTGACCCGTACCTGGGTAGCTTGGTATTGAAGTGGGATGCCATGAGATCTATCTCCGGCGTCCCCCACTCACATATCTCTGCAAACACCTCGGAGTGGAGAGACCATTCCTCTGGGTGAAAAGATTGCCTGCTGAGAAGTCCGCTTCCCAGTTGTCCATACCCGGAATGTGGATCGCTGACAGTGTAGATCTGTGAGACTCCGCCCACTCTAGTATCTGAGATACTTCTCTCATTGCCAAGGAACTTCTTGTTCCCCCAGATGGTTTATGTAGGCAATATATTGTCTGATTGGAATCTGATAAACTCGGACGAACCCAGAAGGGGCCAAGCCTTCAAGGCCTTGGAAATTGCCCGGAGTTCCAAAATATTGATCGGAAGGGAGAACTCCTCCCGAGTCCACAGACCCTGTGTCTTCTTGGCACCCCAAACGGCTCCCCAGGCAGAAAGGCTTGCATCCGTAGTCACAATCTCCCAGGAAGATCTCAAAAAGCACGTGCCTTAGGACAGATCTGGACAGAGCCATCAGGAGAGTAAGTCTCTCGATAGGCTGCCCAGCACGATCTGTTGAGACAGATCAGAATTGTCGCCGTTCCATTGTCTCTGCATGCATAGTTGTAAGGGTCTTAGATGGAATCTGGCAAAAGGAATGATGTCCATGCAGGACACCATGAGTCCGATTACCTCCATACACTGAGCCACTGAGGGTCTCTAGGAGGCCTGGACGGCAAGACATGCAGATGTTAGCTTGCAACGTCTCTGATCTGAGGAATATTCTCATGGATATGGAGTCTATTATAGTTCCCAGGAAATTCACCCTTGTACTTGGAGTAAGAGAACTCTTTTCCAAGTTTATCTTTCATCCATGTAATCGAAGACGATTGAGAAGAAATTCAGAATGTTCTTCCGCTAGACGAAAAGATGGTGCCTGTACCAAGATATCGTCCAGGTAAGGCGCTACTGCAATACCTTGTGTTCTGGTAAAGGCTATAAGAGCTCCCAGAACCTTCAAAAATATCCTTAGAGCAGTAGCTAGGCCAAACAGAAGAGCTATTAACTGGAAGTGCTGGTCCAGAAAAGCAAACCTCAGGAACTGAAAATGTTCCCTGTGTATCGGGACGTGAAGGTATGCATCCTTCAGGTCTATTGTGGTCATAAACTGTCCTTTCTGAACAAGAGGAAGGATTGACCAAATTGTCTCCATCTTGAAAGAGGGAACACTCAAACTTGTTTAGGCACTTTAGGTCCAGAATTGGACAAAAGCTCCCTCCTTATTTGGAACCACGAAAAGGTTTGAATAAAACCCCAAAGCTCTTTCTGCTGTAGGTATTGGGACAATTACTCCTAGAGAGGAGAGATCCTGTACGCAACCTAAGAAGGCAGCCCTCTTTTCTGGTCTTGTAGACAGACTGGAGAGTAGGAATCTGACCCTGGGCAGATGAGACTTGAATCCTATCCTGTATCCTTGAGATACAATCTCCAGTACCCAAGGATCCTCTACATCCTGGAACCAAGCGTCTGAAAAAAAATAGACCGTCTGCCCCCTACTCGATCCGATCGACGAGTCTCCACCTCAATAAGCTCCGACAGAGTGTCGCACCAGTAGGTAGCTGCTTCAGCAACCGTGGCCGCCGGTTGAAATAAAAACCCTGTATGTTGAAACATCTTCCTCAGAATGGTTTCCATTTTCTTATCCATAGGCTCTCTGAAAGAGGAACTATCCTCCAGTGGTATAGTAGTATGCTTAGCCAGCATAGAAATAGTGCCATCCACTTTAGGGATGGAGCCCCATAAGTCTAATTGAGAGTCCGGGAATCATTTTTTAAAAGTAGACGAGGGGGGAAAAGAAGTTCCTATTCTTTCCCATTCGTTAACAAATAATGTTCGCCATCTTAACTGCCACAGGAAAAGTCAGAGTGACCTTCCTGTCTTCATAAATCCTGTCTAATTTAGGGATCTTAGGTTCCTAAGGGAGAGTAGAATAGACAGAACCTTCTTTAATAAAAAACGCAGATGCTCAATTTTAAATCTAAAGGAGGGTTCCTCCACAGAAGGAGGTTTAGAAACTGAAGACTACGACTCAAAGTTCACCCTCTGAGGCTACAGAGGTTAATTCATACTCGGATAGCTGGGACTTAATAGCTAATTTAGGAGAACTAGGTTTAACCTTTCTCTTGAGTTTATTAGAGCAAGGTAAGGCACTCAGGGCCGCAGACACCGCCGATTGTAACTGCGCAGTAAAATCCACAGGAAAAAAGCCCCCTCCAGATGGAGGATTAGTTGTGCTGCGGGGAACTGCATGTGGAGTGGGTAGGGTAGTAATCTCTCAGGATCCAGATTCCTGAGAGATAGACAGCTCAGAGGGTCTAATAGCGCTATGAGTATTAGCAGGCTTGTCTCCCCCTTCTTAGACTTTAGAACAGTGCTTAGGCAAATGGAACAAAATTAAGCAGACGGGCAAATCACGGCCTCCTCACAATATAAACAGGAATTATTATTCAGTACAGAAGGAGCGGAACCTTCTAATGTAATATAAGAGTCCTCCATAGCTAGGATATATTCACAGAAGGACAGTCAAAAAGTAAACACTTTATTAAAAAAAAAAAACGGCACCTTTATAATCCCAATGGCTGGGGCACTCACCACCTCCTAGACCCAGACAGCTAACAGAGAAAACGCTCTCCTAGGAGCAATGTTCGTAGTAAGATCGAAGAAAAGACCACACCCGGTCACGTAAAGCGTAGGATAGGACTTCCCCTGCTATGAAAAAGGCTCCAAGCTATTATGCGCTGTGCAACACACCAAACGAAAGTGAAACCTGTTTGTTCTAAGGTAAAAGCACACAGTCTATGAGCCCCAAAAAACTCACATAAAAGCAGTTATAAATAACCCCTTGCTGTTCAAATAATTTCCCTGAAGGACATATTAACCCTTGGATCCTATTGAGGCATAAAGGAGTCACACTGTGACCCTGTATAGCAATGTATATATAAAACAATCTTACCTCCAGGATCCATGCTGTGGAACAGGCACAGCCTCTCAAGTGTGACAGTCTTGCAGCGACGCCTCTGACATGGACTTGTGTGTGTAACAGTAAGCAAACTCGTTAACACTGATTGCTCGGGAGCCGTTAGTCGGCAGTCTGGATGGGTTCGCAGAAAATCTTTCCCTGCATCTCCAGACTGTATGCCGTTTTAAATGGATAACGAATAAAGTGTATTTTTTATATATATATATATATATAAATATATATATAATTGGATAACGAATAAAGTGTATTATATATAACGAATAAAGTGTATTATATATAACGAATAAAGTGTATTATATATAACGAATAAAGTGTATTTTTTATATATATACACATACATACATACACTTTTTGGGACTATTTGTTTGCACTCATACCTTATTAGGGGCAATGAGGAGCCCCGCAGTTTTTGTTCCAGTATGTTACGGCAAGAGTAAACAGTAGGTACACAGTATAGAGCCTGTTTTGGAAGCCAAAAGGTAGCGGTGTGTGGAAACGAAGATACGTGTTGTCCACGTCACATCCGGAAAGAAGTCCTGCACTCACGAGTGGCAACACCGGAGAGGAGAGAGGTGGATGGTCGCGTCTTTAGCATGGTCCTCGTCCTTTCAGAATCCTGGTCAACCGTCCATGGATAAAGTGGCTGTGTCCGCCCGTTGCTTTAAGGTAAAAAAGGGTATTGTTGAGTAGCAGGTGACGCTGATAACGGACTGAGTTTTGTTTCCTACCGCTTTAATCCGTATGGCTTTGCATACACAGATTATACTACAAGCGTTATTTTATTTTATTATCTCCAGACTCTAACTTTCATCAATACTTTCACTGAGAGGTTGACATGACTACTTAAAACTCCAGTCCTTTTTTTGAAGGGAACATACCCATTACAGGACTATACAAATCTTCTGACAATTCTCTGCCACCTCCTATAGTCCTATATATTCTTTGACGAAAGGCAAAGAATGACTGGGGGATAAGGGAAGTGGAAGGGATATTTAAGCCTTTGGCTGGGGTGTCTTTGCCTCCTCCTGGTGGCCAGGTGTTGTATTTCCCAACAGTAAGGAATGTGGACTCTCCCTGCCTTATAGAAGGAAAATCATTATTTGTAAATCACATACGGAAATTGCTGGGCAGAACTGCTGGCTCCCATTAATCAGTTTTAACAGTTCATGCCTTGCAAGGTGCCTGCTTGCTGGCAAATGTCATCAGTACCTTATATCACAGGCGATTCCCCTCCCACTTACCCATTTTCTTAGGCAGCAGGTAGACATCTTGTTTGTATCGTCCTTCGGGAGCATTGTAAAGTTCTATTAGTGCCAACGCCTGCAATAAATAAAGAGAAATATTTTCAAAAAGGAAAACATCTTACTTCTGAAATCTCTCATCACTTTTAATGCTCAACCCATCGGTCTGTTGAGTAAACATAGGTTCAAAATAGGAATGTTACCTACATGGCAAAAAAGCAGCAGGAATCTTGCAATAGCACTATTGCCCGCATAACCCCCCATTAACCCCTTTGATGCTAGAAAACAAAATGTATGCTTACCTGATAAATTTCTTTCTTTCCGGATATGGTGAGTCCACGGAGTCCTCAATTACTGTTGGGTATATCACTCCTGGCCAGCAGGAGGAGGCAAAGAGCACCACAGCAAAGCTGTTAAAGTATCACTCCCCTCCCACAATCCCCAGTCATTCGACTAAAGAAAAATGGAGAAAAGGAGTAACAAGGTGTAGAGGTGCCTGAAGTTTAGTAAAAAAAACAAAAACTAAAAAAAACGGCGGGCCGTGGACCTACCATAGCCGGAAAGAAAGAAATTTATCAGGTAAGCATAAATTTTGTTTTCTTTCCTAAAATATGGTGAGTCCATTACTGTTGGGAACTAATACACAAGCTAAAGGACAAGGACGACTAGGGAGGGACAAGACAGATATACAGTACCTAAATGGAAGGCACCACTGCTTTAAAAACCTTTCTCCCAAAAGAAGCCTCACCGAAGCAAAAGTATCAAATTTATAAAATTTGGAAAAAGTATGCAAAGAGGACCAAGTTGCCGCCTTGCATATCTGTTCCACAGAAGCTTCATTTTTGAAAGCCAAGTGGAGTGAACAGTGATTCTCTCAGGAGGCTGCTGTCGAGCAGTCTCATACGCCAAACAAATTATACTTCTCAACCAAAGAGAACGTTTTCCAGAAATACAAACCAACAATGAAGAAGACTGGCGAAAATCCTTAGTCACCTGCAAATAGAATTTAAGAGCATGCACAACATCCAGATTGTGCAACAAACGTTCCTTATGAGACGGATTAGGACACAGAGAAGGAACAACAATTTCCTGATTAATATTTCTATCCAAAACAACCTTAGGAAGAAAACCAAACTTGGTACGAAGAACTGCCTTATCTGCATGAAATATGAGATAAGGAGAATCACACTGCAAAGCTGAGAGTTCTGAAACCCTCCGAGCAGAAGAGATAGAGGTAAGAAACAAAACCTTCCAAGATAACTTAATATCTATGGAATGCAATGGCTCGAATGGAGCCTGTTGCAAAACTTTAAGAACAAGGTTAAAGCTCCAAGGTGGAGCAACAGATTTTAACACAAGCTTGATTCTGACCAAGGCCTGACAAAAAGATTGCAAATCTGGCGCGTCCGCCAGATGCTTGTGCAGCAAAAGAGATAGAGCAGAAAAAAAAATTTATGCTTACCTGATAAAATTTGTTTATTTTTAGACACGATGAGTCCACGGATCATCATCCTTACTTATGGGATTTCACCTACTGGTCAGCAGGAGGAGGCAAAGAGCACCACAGCAGAGCTGCTATATATAGCTCCTCCCTTCCCTCCCACTCCAGTCATTCGACTGAAGTTAGGAAGAGAAAGGAAAAGCCAAGGTGCAGAGGTGTATGAAATTTACATAAAAGAACAACCTGTCTTAAAGGGACACTGACCCCAAATGTGTTCATTTGTAATTCAGAAAGAGCATGCATTTTTAAGCAACTTTATAATTTACTCATATTATCAATTTTTCTTCGTTCTCTTGCTATCATTATTTGAAAAAGAAGGCATCTAAGCTTTTTTTGCTTCAGTACTCTGGACAGCACTTTTTTATTGGTGGATGAATTTATCCACCAATCAGCAAGGACAACCCAGATTGTTCACCAAAAATGGGCCGGCATCTAAACTACATTCTTGCATTTCAAATAAAGATACCAAGAGAATGAAGAACATTTGATAATAGGAGTAAATTCGAAATTTGCATAAAATTTCCTGCTCAATCTGAATCACGAAATTAAATTTTTGGGTACAGTGTCCCTTTAAGAGAACAGGGCGGGCCGTGGACTCATCGTGTCTAAAAAGAAACAAATTTATCAGGTAAGCATGCATTTTCTTTTCTTTTTAAAGACACGATGAGTACACGGATCATCATCCTTACTTGTGGGATACAATACCATAGCTAGAGTACACGGATGATAAGGGAGGGACAAGATAGGGAACCTAAACGGAAGGCACCACTGCTTGAAGAACCTTTCTCTCAAAAGCAGCCTCAGCCGAGGCAAAAGTATTAAATTTGTAAAATTTAGAAAAAAAGTGTGAAGAGAGGACCAAGTTGCAGCCTTGCAAATCTTTTCTACAGAACCTTCATTTTTGAATGCTCATGAGGAAGCAACAGACCTAGTGGAATGAGCCTTAACTCTTTCAGGAGGCTGCTGTCCAGCAGTCTCATATGCAAAGCGGATGATACTCTTCAACCAAAAAGAAAGAGGTAGCCGTAGCTTTCTGACCCTTATGTTTTCCTGAGAAAATTACAAACAGAGAAGAAGACTGACAAAAGTCTTTAGTTGCTTGTAAGTAAAACTATAAAACACGGACTACGTCCCAATTGTGCAGAAGACGTTCTTTCTGAGAAGAAGGATTAGGACACAAGGAAGGAACAACAATCTCCTGATTAATATTCCTGTCTGAAACTACCTTAGGAAGGAACCCTAGTTTAGTACGCAAGACTACCTTATCGGAATGGAAAATAAGGTAAGGTGAATTGTATTGCAATGCCGAAAGCTCAGACACTCTTCGAGCTGAAGAAATGGCAACAAGAAATAAAACTTTCCAAGATAACAACTTAATATCTAAGGAATGCATAGGCTCAAACGGAGCCCCTTGAAGAACTTTAAGAACTAAATTCAGCCTCCATGGAGGAGTAATTGGCTTGAACACAGGCCTGATCCTAACCAAGGCCTGACAAAAGGATTGAACATGTGGGACATCTGCCAGACGTTTGTGTAACAAAATAGATAAGGCAGAGTTCTGACCCTTTAGGGAACTCGCCGATAAAACATTCTCCAATCCTTCTAGGAGAAAAGACAAAATTCTGGGAATCCTAACTCTACTCCATGAGTAGCCCTTGGATTCACACCAATAAAGATATTTACGCCATATCTTATGGTAAATCTTTCTAGTTACAGGCTTACGCGCCTGAATCAAGGTCTCTATGACCGAATCAGAAAACCCCCGCTTGGATAGGATTAAGCGTTCAATCTCCAAGCAGTCAGCTTCAGAGAAATTAGATTTGGATGAAGGAAGGGTCCTTGAATGAGAAGATCCTTCCTCAATGGCAGTCTCCAAGGTGGCAGGGATGACACGTCGACCAGATCGGCATACCAAATCCTGCGAGGCCACGCAGGAGCAATGAGAATCACTCATGCCCTCTCCTGTTTGATTCGAGCAATGACCCGAGGAAGAAGAGCAAACAGGGGGAAAAGATATGCTAGGCTAAAGGACCACGGAACTGCTAGAGCATCTATCAGTTCCGCCTGGGGATCCCTGGACCTCTATCCATATCTCGGGAGCTTGGCATTCTGACGAGATGCCATGAGATCTAACTCCGGCCGACCCCATTTGAGAATCAGGTTGGAGAATACTTCTGGATGGAGTTCCCACTCTCCCGGATGAAAGGTCTGCCTGCTCAGAAAGTCAGCTTCCCAGTTGTCCACCCCTGGGATGTGGATCGCTGACAGCAAGAATGGGCCTCCGCCCACCGGATTATCTTGGCTACCTCGGTCATCGCTAAGGAACTCTTCGTTCCTCCTTGATGATTGATGTAAGCCACTGTCGTTATGTTGTCCGACTGGAATCTGATGAACTGGGCTGAAGCCAACTGAGGCCAGGCCAGAAGAGCATTGAAGATCGCTCTCAGTTCCAGGATGTTTATAGGAAGAACAGACTCTGCCTGAGTCCACACTCCCTGAGCCTTTAGGGAACCCCAGACAGCTCCCCACCCTAGAAGGCTGGCATCTGTTGTCACAATCACCCAGGACGGTCTGCGAAAGCATGTTCCCTGGGATAGATGATCCAGAGACAACCACCATTGAAGTGAGAACCTTGTCTCCTGTTCCAGAGTTATTTGAGGAGACAAGTCTGCATAATCTCCATTCCACTGCCTGAGCATGTTTAACTGCAGAGGTCGGAGGTGAAACGGAGCAAACGGGATGATGTCCATTGCCGCCACCATCAATCCGATTACTTCCATACACTGGGCCACTGACGGCCGAGGATTGGACTGAAGGGCTTCACAGGTATCTAGAATCTTTGATTTCCTGACTTCTGTCAGAAAAATCCTCAGATATAGAATCGATTAGAGTTCCCAAGAAAGTCACCCTTGTCTTCGGGATTAAGGAACTCTTTTGCAGATTTACCTTCCACCCGTGAGTTCTCAGGAAGGATAGTACAAGGTCGGTATGAGACCTTGCTTGTTGACAAGATGGCGCCTGGATTAGAATGTCGTCCAGATAAGGCGCCACCGCAATGCCCCGTGGTCTTAGAACCGCCAGCAAAGACCCCAGAACATTTGTGAAAATTCTGGGTGCCGTGGACAGCCCGAAAGGAAGAGCCACGAACTGAAAGTGTTTGTCCAGAAAGGCAAACCTTAGAAACTTGTGATGATGTCTGTGGATAGGAACATGTAGATATGCATCCTATAAGTCCAGTGTCATAAATTGACCCTGCTGGATCAATGGAAGAATGGTACGAATAGTTTCCATCTCGAATGATGGAACTCTGAGAAACTTGTTTAGACTCTTGAGGTCTAATATAGGTCTGAAGGTTCCCTCTTTTTTGGGAACCACAGATTTGAATAAAAACCCTGCCCCTGTTCTGGAACAGGAACAATTACTCCCAGGAAGGAGAGGTCTCTTACACAATGTAAGAATGCCTCTTTTTTTAATCTGGTTTGCAGATAATCTTGAAAGAAGAAATCTTCCTCTGGGAGGAAAATTCTTGAATTCCAGTTTGTATCCCTGAGACACTATTTCTACCGCCCAGGAATCCTGAACATCCCGAACCCAAGCCTGAATGAAGAACGAGAGCCTGCCCCCTACCAAATCCGGTCCCGGATTGGGGGCATGCCCTTCATGCTGTTTTGGAATCAACAGCAGGCTTCTTGGATTGTTTACCCTTGTTCCAAGACTGGTTTCGTCTCCAGGTAGACTTAGATTGCGAATAGTTCCCTTCCTGTTTAGAGGAGGAAGAGAAAGAATTCCCCTTGAAATTTCCCCCAGGACCTTTGAGAAAATGCTGGGAGCTGTGGCCAGGCCGAATGGAAGAGCCACAAACTGAAAGTGTTTGTCCAGAAAATTTGTGATGATCCCTGTGAATGGGAACATGAAGGTACGCATACTTCAGGTTTATGGTCATCATGAACTGACCCTCTTGCACTTCCAACGAAAGAATGGAACGTTTAGTTTCCATTTTGAAGGATGGCACTCAGAGAAACTTGTTTAGACACTTTAGATCTAGAATAGGTCTGAAAGTTCCCTCTTTTTTGGGAACCACGAACAGATTGGAATAGAACGCTAGACCCTGTTCCTGTACTGGAACTGGAACTATCACTCCCAGGAGGGAAAGATCCTGAACACATTTCAAGAACATCTCTCTTTTTATCTGGTTTGCAGATAATCTTGAGAGGTGAAACCTGCCCCTGGAAGGAAAGTCTTGAATTCTAATTTGTAACCCTGGGATACTATGTCCACGGCCCAAGGATCTGGAGCATCTCGTATCCATGCTTGAGAGAACTGAGAAAGTCTGCCCCCCACACGATACCGGATCAGGGGCAACCCCTTCATGCTGACTTAGATTCAGCTGCGGGCTTCTTAGATTGCTTCCCCTTATTCTAAGACTGATTGGGTTTCCAAGAAGGCTTGGACTGATCCTGCTTGGCAGAGGAGGGGGAAGACTTACCTCTGAAGTCACGAAGGGAACGAAAATTACTCTGACGTCCTTTCGGTCTATTCTTCTGTTCTTGTGTCAGAAAGGACTCTTTACCACCCGTGATGTTGGAAATAATTTCTGCCAAACCAGGTCTTACCCTTGTAAGGAATCGTCAAAAGTTTTGACTTGGATGAAACATCCGCTGACCAAAATTTTAGCCATAACGATCTACGTGCCAATACAGCGAAACTAGATATTTTGGCTCCTAACTTAATGACCTGCAAAGAAGCGTCAGTAATAAAGGTTTTTCCAATTCCAGAGTAATTTCCATAGCCCGGTCTGGCACAGGAAACACCTCCACAGAAGAAGGGAACATCAAAGTATCTATTTAATTTACTAGATTTCTTAGAATTGACAACGACAGGAGTATCGGAGTCATCCAGGGTAGCCAAAACCTCCTTTACCAAAACACGAAGGTGTTCAAGCGCAAACCTGTAGGATACAACTTCAGTATCAGAAGAAGGAATAACATTATCCGAATCGGAGATTTCACCCTCAGAGGCTACCGACGTATCTTCCTCTTCCGATTTATGAGAAAGAGTGACTTGGTTAGCCGGAACAGGATCGGAAACCTTACTCTCTGATTCTTTGATTTTCCTCTTGCGTCTTCCCTGAAGAAAGGGAATGCCAGCTAACACCTCAGATACCGCAGAGCAAAAAAACTCCTCCAGGAGATTGTGAGGAACCACAACGCACTGCATGTGACGCCGTTAAGGCTTGTGGCGTTTGAGGAGAAAGCTACGGCATTGCCTGAGCAGCATCAACCGGAGAGAGTGGTTGCTCAGCATTAAAAAGCCTGTCTTTAAACATTAATGTTTAAGGAGGAGGAGAACAAAAAGGCAAAGGGGGGTTCAACTTGGTTATTCACACAAAGCTTGCATGCAACAGGGGGCAATAAGTCCATATTACAGTCAAATTAACAGTGAGCAAAAAAAAAAAAAAAAAAAAAAAAAAAAACATTTTCTTTAAAACTGTACCTTTAAGATATCAGTTCCCAAAAGAATCAAAGACTCATCCCGTTTCTAAATGCAATTTAATAGGAAAGACAATTATGTGGCAATACCACCTTCACCAAGGAGGAATAAACACAAACACCTCTACACCTCAGCGTTCTTACTGAGGTACCTACCTGCCCCCTCTGCACTCCGGAGTGGAAAAGTGACTTAAACTCCTTCACTTGATCGCAGAATCTCTGGAGATTTCCGCAGAGCAAATTAACGATCTGTTGGAAGCTGCAACACTTTAGTATAAAGAAACGCACGCTTTTAGACAGAAGAACTGCCAGAGAAAAAGTATCCGCCTCCCTTCTTGTCAGAGGTGGTCCCAAATAACGATTGGAAATTACAGTCCAACTCTAAACCAGATACCTCCGAGTAATGTAATAAAATCAAACACACAATCACCCATCCGACCCAACCGGATATGTAGTGAAGTTAAACGCACTGAGCCACCAATTAACACACTCTCAAATGTCACCGGCAGTGCTTGCTTCCTGCCATAAAAGCCTGTTTGTCATCTCAGGCATGTAACCCCAGAACCAGTGCAGCTCCTGATTTAGTGCCAGTGATCTTTTCAAAGGAAGACAAAAAATTAGCACTTACCTGCACCTTTGGCTGTCCGGCAGGACGACAGCTCACCCGGCATGAGAGGAAGCCACACCTCACAGAGACCTGTGAAAACAAGAAAGGACAGTAAACCTACTCTGGCTTTCTATATAAGGGCAGTAACCTGTTAAGAAATCGCAGTGAGGCCCACCTCACAAGTTCCTAACTGCTTGAAAGCTACCACTGCCCTACTGAAGAGACTGACGTGGAGTACAGCTAAACCCAATCTTAGGAGGAAAGATCTCTGGTCTTCAAAATAATACACTTGATTGAAGAAATTCTTATTCAGACACCAAAACTTCACCTCCTCCTTGCACCGAAGGCAAAGAAAATGACTGGGGATTGTGGGAGGGGAGTGATACTTAACAGCTTTGCTGTGGTGCTCTTTGCCTCCAGGAGTGATATTCCCAAAAGTAATTGAGGACTCCGTGGACTCACCATATCTTAGGAAAGAAAAGGGTTTTGTACTGCACTGCAGCCCCCTCTAGCATCAAACTGGTTAATCTAATAAAGTAACAATGTTATCACTAAACATGGTGGCCAGTAACATTCTCAGAGAGGGATATCAATGGGTAGCGAGACCTTGGTGCAGTTGTAACTGCTGGAAATTCCAGCCATAAGTTTGTATGTTTTGAGCCCATGATACTAAAATTGCTTTTCTTACGGGAAACGCTGAACTAAAATTCTCACCCATGACTATCAAGTTTGGGAAATTCCTGGTTAACAGGACAATCTACTTCCGAATTTTTATTGTTTAAAAAGATAGATTCCCCAGTTTTGCATAACCAACATAGTTATATTAATATAATTTTCATCTCAGTGATTACCTTGTATCTAAGCCTCTGCAGACTGCCCCCTTATTTCAGTTAATTTGAAAGACTTGCATTTTAGCCAACCAGTGTCGACTCATAACTCCACGGAAGTGAGCACACTTACCTATATGGCACACATGAACTAGTGCTGTCTAACTGTGAAAAGCTGTCAAAATGCATAAAAGGCGTCCTTCAAGGTCTTATAAATTAGCATATGAGGGCACTGTATGGGATCGGATTATGTCCCAGCAGATAAGTATATATCGGTCTCACATTACATAAGTGACTACAACTAAAGGATCTGTGATGAATGGATTCGTAAATGCACCTTCACTGTGTTAAGTATCAACATTCTGTTTGCTTTCTTAGCAAGATCACTCACCTGTGTGGTCGCAGTGATGGACAACACAAAGGTTGGGACAGTGGAGCAGCTTAAGTTCAGTAGACGTCCCTGCAAGGACAATAAAGAGTCTGAAGAGAACATATGTATAGCTCACACAACAGCGGCCTATGTAAGCAAACGTGAGGACGTCACAAGCAACACTGGAAATATAAGATATTACCAAAAGGGCAAGAAGCTAACATATAAAGTGACGTGAGGTTCAGTTTCCTTGTGTAAGTAAAAAAAGAAGGTTGTAAAAGGGCTTGAAAATCTCAAAAGCCACTCCTAACAGTAACAGTTTGGAGGAGAGAGCGAGAAAGCAAGAAAGAGAGAGAAAGCGAGAGAGAAAGAGAGAGAAAGCGAGAGAGAGAGAGAGAGAGAGAGAAAGTGAAAGGGAGAAAGCGATAGAGAAAGCGAGAGAGCGAGGAGGTGTATATATACTTGTAAAGTTCCCGCCCCCTCCATTCTCACAAAAGGAACAAAGCAGGGTACAAGGTTCAGTACCTCGGCCAGCAGAACTATTCTCTTGCCATCTGGGAAGATCACATGATCCACTTGAGACCGGACTCGCTCCCAGGTCAGCTCAGGGGTGCGCAGACTGGCCTGAAACACACAGGAATTACATGTGAGATACCAGGCAAGCACTGAGGTCATCTAGTGACACAGACGTGTCACTTGTTCATTATAACTACAGCTCCTAACTTGCATGTGGTATGGAGCTCTCGAGTGTAGGACACCATAAGGCAATAAACTAATAAAATGGAAATTAAAACTAACAGGAAATGAATGTTTGTGCACAATGTACACTCAATGGTCATTTACTAACTGGTTAATAAGGACAACTCCTATATTTGCACTGATGGATACCAGGCTACCATAAGATAAGTCTTGCAGTAAACTCGCACATTATACGAGTGAAATGTATTCAAATGCATTAACACTTTGCGTGCTGCTACTGTTTATTATTATTATTGTTATTAAAAGGCTGCAATCTGGAGTATTCAAGCCAATGCCATTTTATCGAAACCTGTATTATTTTGTAGTATCTCATCTACATGAAGCAGGGTTAGGATTGTGAATCTCAGAATAATTGCTGCTATAAACAAAAGATGTATTAGGTTTTTATATTTGTATCACTTGCTTGTTCCCATTCATGATCTGCTTCTTATCTAGTACGTAAAGACCTGACACTCGCACTTATGGCAGGACTACGTCTCCTCACGCTCCCCTACTGTGATCTACACTCATCAGACACTGAACCTGAGGGCTCATCCCTTGCGCTACAAGCTTTCCCTCATTCTAACCTCTTACCACATCTATCTCTGTATTGGAATGTCCCATGTTGCACACAATGCAGCCGTTCTTCATGCGGTCGAGGTGTTCTCTTGTCACCACATTCTTGTTACCTGAAAAGTGTTTAAAGCATTAATCTTCTGATCACGTACTAAGGGGCTGGCACAGCCATCACACCGCACATCACTCACCTGTGCACGTGATGACAATGTCCACTTGTCGGATGACCTCATTTAGTTTGACAAGCCTGAAACCGTCCATGCTGCAAGACAAAGGGAGGCAGGTAATGTCTGAGGCTAGTACCTTGGTGCACACAGCTCCAACCAGCAGTAGAGATAGATGCCTGCTGACTTCTTGCTACCTCTACGTAACTCACCAGGCTTGCAGTGCACAGATGGGGTCGATTTCGGTCACGTAAACGATGGAACCCATAGCTTTTAGAGCTGCACAGCAGCCTTTGCCCACCTGTGTGAGGGGAAATCATATTAGATTCTTAAAGGAACAGAACATGTCCCTACAAAATAAATGTGCCATTAAAAGTTAACAAAAACAAATCCACAACACACATCCCAATTTAAACTGGTTGAAAACAAAGGCACTGTCACATTTAGCAGTACTCACACAACTGAACCTGCAACATATGGCTGGTTAGACCCTGCACACAGCCCCATAACCACACACCAGTCACACTATACACACCTGTACCCGCAACGCTGGGCCAGTCAGACATCATATACATACCCGTAACCTCAACGCCTGACCAGTCACACACTATACACACACCTGTACCCGCAACGTTGGGCCAGTCAGACATCATATAAACACCTGGACAGTGAGACCCAGTACACACAACCTCACCCTGAACAACTGGTCAGTCACACCGCATACACAAACTGGTACACACCTTGCCTGGCAAGTCACACTCCATACAAAAAACTTGTACTCACACTGCCTGGCCAGTCAGACCTCTGGCTGTTCAGACCCCGTACACACACACCATACCTGCAACACCTGGCCAGTCACACACTGCACCCACCCTCCAACACATGGCTAGTCACACTCATTACACCCCCCCACCCCGTTGCTCAACGCCTGGTCAATCACACTCATACCTGCAATGCCTGGCCAGTCACAACCATTACACACACCTGTGTCTGCAACACAATCCCCTGTACCCACAACAGTCACACTACACACATAGCTGTACCCGAGCAATGACTGGTCAATCAAATACCATACAAACCCCACAGACACACTCATACCTGCAACACCTGGCTGGTCACACCCAATAGACGCACATTCCGTACCTGCAACACCTGGCTGGTCACACCCTTTACACACACCCATACCTGCAACACCTGGCTGGTCACACCCATTAGACGCACATTCCGTACCTGCAACACCTGGCTGGTCACACCCAATAGACGCACATTCCGTACCTGCAACACCTGGCTGGTCACACCCTTTACACACACCCATACCTGCAACAGCTGTCTGATCACACCCTTTACACACACCCATACCGGCAACACCTGGCTGGTCACACTCATTATACAAACACCTGTACAACGCCTGGTCAGTCACATCCTGCACGCACACCTGTGCCCGCAATGATTGGCCAAGCAAACCCCACACCAGCCACACAGGACCAGTCAGACCTTGTACACACAACAGTACCAGCAAAGATCTATATACACATATACACCATGTTACATTCATAACTGCATTTTATATCTGTGTGAAATATAGAGATCTGATGATGGCTATATAAAAGGTACACAAATGGGCAGATCTGCCAGGCCCTCTGCTGTCACAACCGGCTACTCACCTCTCCATAGCCGCAGACCACCACCTGCTTCCCCCCAAACATCATGTCCGTTGTCCTCTTAAGGCTGAAAGGGATAGATTAAAACAGACAGCAGTTAAGTAGAAAACTCCCTAGCACCTGCCCCATCTCCCCAGTCCCCTCTCTATACAAGGGTACAATGTAATTGTAAACGAGCCTCTAAACATCAGAGACCCAGACCCACACATCACATGTATCCCGCTGCTCTGTAGCTTTTGTATAGTGCCTCCCACACACAGTATACAAGGTATATTACACCATTAACAGACACAATAACAAATGTAAATTGCAACAATTTGTACTATGGTTAATAAAAACATTTCATATTAACGTCCCTTTAACAGATTATAAAACACTGGTGCGTGCGTTCACCCTTTGGTTTATATTTATTAAAGGGATAGTTATTGGGTTTTTTTTTCCCCTTCCCTTTTATTTGTTCTCAATGATCCATTGTGTTGGCTGGAGTGTATTACATTATTTTTACAAATATATCCAGTACCTTTAATTTTGCCATTTTAAATAACTGCTTTGCATGGCGTATCCTTTTTGGCATTTAGTCATTTCTTGCTTTCAAAGGGTTAAAACACGGCTCTTTCTTAAAGGGACACAAAACCAATTTTTTTTCTTTAATGATTCAGAAGGAGCATCCAATTTTAAGCAACTTTCTAATTTACTCCTATTATCAATTTGCTATAAATGTAAGCATAGGAGCCGGCCCATTTTTAATTCAGAACCTGGATTGCGCTTGCTGATTGGTGGCTAATGGGCCGGCTCCTAAGCTTACATTCCTGTCTTGTTTTTTTCCAAAAAAAGATAGCAAGACAATGAAGAAAAAAATGATAATAGGAGTAAATTAGAAAGTTTCTTACAGTTGCTGCTCTATCTGAATCATGAAAGAAAAAAAAAAATGTGGGTTTTGTGTCCCTTTAACTGGTTAATGACCATATGGATGTGAACACTTGTCACGTGATCACTGGCTTCTCATCACCCAGACCCCAGTGCATATGGAGAGAGCCAATCACTATCCTGCCTTATTCTGTGCCAACCATGGACGCTATAACAAGTTGATACACTTCCACTGCGAGGGGAGCCACCACCATTACATTTTGATGCTAACCGGATCCTTAAAGGGTTAAGCTACACTTTAGCTTGTAAAGTCACTGGGCTGAGCACTTACCTGCCTGCACACAATGCATTTTAGGATATCACTCTGCAATTACTTTCACCTGCTACTCATTAACCAAGCTGGGCAATCAATAATGGCTTTTTACAACCGATATGAGAACATAAAACCTAGTGACAATTAGCTCTATTTATTGCTGTGTAAATGGTGCATGACACTGTATTAAAGAGACAGTATCTGGGACATAACATTTCAGATCTGGTAAAACAACCAGCAATATACTTGTATTGGTCATGTTGTCCCCTTTTTCCTGTGATGTTGAAAAACAAAGATTTGCCAGTTCTGATAACTGGAAGTGCACCCTGCAAACTTCACAAGAATAAACCTGCTACATATCCGTCTCTAACTGGCTTAAGGACAGTGACATATCCCTAACAAACGACCGTGGGAAGCTCCAGATAAAACATGAGGTGGGTGGGGTTTGGCAAACAAACAATTTAAATAATTTTCTTTATTCTTAGATAAAGGGAAAATTGGAGGTAAAAGTTTAAGTGTGTAATTACCCATTTACTGTTTAATTATGTGTAGGAAAAATATACTTTGTAATCTACTTGCAACGCTTTGACCGTTTTTCTGCAATTTAAACAGTCTACACCAAAATTGTTATTATTAAAAATGATAGATAATCCCTTTTTTACCTATTCCCCAGTTTTGCATTAACAACATTGTTATATTAATATACTTGTTACCTTGGTGATTACCTTGTATCTAAGCCTCTGCAGACTGCCCCTTATTTCAGTTTTTTGATAGACTTGCATTTTAGCCAATCAGTGCTGACTCATAAATAACTCCACACGAGTGAGCACAATGTTATCTATATAAAACAAACTAGCACTGCCTAATTGTGAAAAATTTTGGGACAGTTTACCCTATTTTTCTCTCTCCAATTTGTACTTAATGGTCCAGTTTACCTTCTGGAGAGTATTAAATTGGTCGCAAATCGTTTATTAACCTTTATTTTCGGCATTTGAAATAGCTGCTTTTGTCTATGGTATCCCCACCTAAACTTAACAGTTTAATACTAAAAGGGCCAGTAAACCTAGCAAATAATGTTATATAATTCTGCACACAGTGCAGAATTATATAACATTAGCTTAGCGCCAGATTTCTTAAGTGAAGGGTTAAATAGATATCTCGCTAAGAAAACAGAACGCTGCTCCTGGCTCTACTGAGTGGGCCTGTTTTCTTCTCCTAAGCGCATGTGGCACCCTGTCTAATCACAGCCAGCCCGATCACGCTATTAAACTCAATGTAGCTGGTCTGGTAGTGGGAGTGACTAGACAGCGTGCCCGCAATGCGCCAGGAGCGGAGTTCTGTTTTCTTTGCAAGATATCTATTTAACCTTTCACTTTAGAAATCTGGCGCTAAGCTAATTTTATATGTTATAACATTATTTGCTAGGTTTACTGGTCCTTTAAGTATTTGCTATGTAAAAGCTGTGCAAAAATATCTAGCAAAAGTCAATACACTCCACGTGAGGGTTAGGAGCATAAAAATCATAATTTTCATGAATTCTCTCTGCGTATTGGGCTTTGGCACACAGATATAGATATAGATATAGATATATATATATATATATATATATATATATATATATATATATATATATATACACACATACACACACACAGTGGTACAATAAGATCTGATTTCCCTGCAAGATCAAACCGTTTTAATGGATTGTGCTTTAAAAAAACAAACACATCAAAACCATCATATATAAAAAATAGACAGGAACAATTTCTTATAATTTTAAACTATGCAGCTGACATAAGTCCATGGAAACACAATGCCCTTAAAACATGTGCTGTACTCTTGAAATGCAGGCTAAACTGCTGATAAATGCTTTGCATAAATAATAAAAACAATGACTAAATGTCGCTTTAAGGGTTCAAGTTACTGACAACTTGTTTTTGAACCTTTTCAAAAACCTGTTTAGAAAGTAGCAGAAAGTCAGAGCTGCCACAAACAAATACATCCCAGACATCTATAGCTACAAGAAAGACAAAGCACATAGTAGAGTGACACTTACTCAGCAGCCAGTAACTTACCCGTCCAGGATAGATTCTCTGCAGCAATACAGATTGTCAAACTTTTGCTTAGTGACAGAGTCATTGACATTCATGGCAGGAACACACAGCTTTCCGGCTTTAGATAACTGGTACAGGCTGTGGGAGAGACCGCGAACACGTCAGACAGCTGACAATCTGTATCATACAGTACATTTGTATTAGCAAAGCCCTCTGTTCCTTATCTGGTGCCATTGTGATACCATCACGTCTGCACTGACCCACAACACCATACTGTGAGACGGGCTATGTCACCTGCACGCTTATACTACATAGAGAATGTACCTGCAGATCACAGTGTACTGTAACTTGTAAAGCTGTCAGATCTAGGTTTGTAGTAACACTTTCTTCCCCTCAGACACTTACCAATGCACAGCAGTAACGCTTTCTTCCCCTCAGACACTTACCAATGCACAGCAGTAACGCTTTCTTCCCCCCAGACACTTACCTATGCACACCAGTAACGCTTTCTTACCCCCCCCCCCGACACTTACCTATGCACACCAGTAACGCTTTCTTACCCCCCCCCCCCCGACACTTACCTATGCACACCAGTAACGCTTTCTTACCCCCCCGACACTTACCTATGCACACCAGTAACGCTTTCTTACCCCCCCAGACACTTACCTATGCACACCAGTAACGCTTTCTTACCCCCCCCAGACACTTACCGATGCACACCAGTAATGCTTTCTTCCCCCCAAAAACTTACCGACACACACCAGTAACGCTTTCTTCCCCCAGACACTTACCGATGCACACCAGTAACGCTTTCTTCCCCCAGACACTTACCGATGCACACCAGTAATGCTTTCTTCTCCCAGACACTTACCGATGCACACCAGCAACGCTTTCTTCCCCCAGACACTTACCGATGCACAGCAGTAATGCTTTCTTCCCCCAGACACTTACCGATGCACACCAGTAACGCTTTCTTCCCCCAGACACTTACCGATGCACACCAGTAACGCTTTCTTCCCCCAGACACTTACCGATGCACACCAGTAACGCTTTCTTCCCCAGACACTTACCGATGCACACCAGTAACGCTTTCTTCCCTCAGACACTTACCGATGCACACCAGTAACGTTTTCTTCCCCCCAGACACTTACCGATGCACACCAGTAATGCTTTCTTCCCCCAGACACTTACTGATGCACAGCAGTAACGCTTTCTTCCCCCAGACACTTACCGATGCACAGCAGTAATGCTTTCTTCCCCCAGACACTTACCGATACACACCAGTAACGTTTTCTTCCCCCAGACACTTACCGATGCACACCAGTAACGCTTTCTTCCCCCAGACACTTACCGATGCACACCAGTAACGCTTTCTTCCCCCAGACACTTATCGATGCACACCAGTAATGCTTTCTTCCCCCAGACACTTACCGATGCACACCAGTAACTCTTTCTTCCCCCAGACACTTACCGATGCACACCAGTAACGCTTTCTTCCCCCAGACACTTACCGATGCACACCAGTAACGCTTTCTTCCCCCAGACACTTACCGATGCACACCAGTAACGCTTTCTTCCCCAGACACTTACCGATGCACACCAGTAACGCTTTCTTCCCTCAGACACTTACCGATGCACACCAGTAACGTTTTCTTCCCCCCAGACACTTACCGATGCACACCAGTAACGCTTTCTACCCCCAGACACTTACCGATGCACACCAGTAACGCTTTCTTCCCCCCAGACACTTACCTATGCACACCAGTAACGCTTTCTTCCCCAGACACTTACCGATGCACACCAGTAACGCTTTCTTCCCTCAGACACTTACCGATGCACACCAGTAACGCTTTCTTCCCCCAGACACTTACCGATGCACACCAGTAACGCTTTCTTCCCCCCGACACTTACTGATGCACAGCAGTAATGCTTTCTTCCCCCAGACACTTACCGATGCACACCAGTAACGCTTTCTTCCCCCCGACACTTACTGATGCACAGCAGCAACGCTTTCTTCCCCCAGACACTTACCGATGCACAGCAGTAATGCTTTCTTCCCCCAGACACTTACCGATGCACACCAGTAACGCTTTCTTCCCCCAGACACTTACCGATGCACACCAGTAACGCTTTCTTCCCCCCAGACACTTACCGATGCACACCAGTAACGTTTTCTTCCCCCCAGACACTTACCGATGCACACCAGTAATGCTTTCTTCCCCCAGACACTTACCGATGCACACCAGTAACGCTTTCTCCCCCCCAGACACTTACCGATGCACACCAGTAACGCTTTCTTCCACAATGCCCTTAATTTTCTTAAACATATTAGGATACTTCTTGTAGATCCAATGTGTGAGATCTCCACCATCGTCCAAAATCTGTAACAAGCAACAGTTATTGTAAAAAAAAAAGCAGCTTAATAAATCTATGGATGCCCACCAGGTGGCGTAAGTGCTCTGATACTGCACAGTAATGCTTTCCATTAACACCAGCCAGAATGGCATCCCATGGTTTGAAATCAATGCCAACTTCACAAACTTATTTAAACAAAAACAGAAAATGTGCGACCAGCAATAGCGCTTCTGTGCGTTTCTTATTGGGGTTACTAGTTAGGATTAAGTCCATGGTAATGAACCTCGCAGGTGAGCATAGATACTCACCATATTAGGCTGCCAGCCTTCAACATTTACACAGCGGTCAATGCACCACCAGAAATCATCTTCCGACTCGCCCTTCCAGGAGAAAACTGGGACACCTGTGAAACATTTTAGTGATGTAACCTATAAGTGCCTCGAATTCACAATAACTTTATTTATATTCTAAAATCAAGCAAATGGCTTAGTGAGGAGGCAAGGTCTATCATATAACTAACGTGTAATCTTATTATGATCATAGGCGCATCAATAGCAGACAATGCGACAAAGAGCATCCAATCGATTAATGCTGGTGAAAAGCACATGGCTAGAGAACTGACACAAGGACACATATGAAAAGCAGCAGCGTGTCAGAGCTACATGACTATTACTGCCAGTGACTATGTGTCCATTTAATAATTAACCCCATCCAATGCAGCCCTATTTTGCCCCAGGGGGTTCAGTTTCTTATGTTATTTCTCTAGATCTGAGTTTCTATTATTCACGTACCACTCTCTGCCAGCGCAGCAGCCACTTCATTGAGGGTGGAGTAGATATTACAGGCGGCCCACCGACACTGTGCTCCCAGGGCTCCCAGCGTTTCAATGAGAACCTGTAGCAGAAAGGTATAGACATGAAGGCAACACTACGTCACACTAGGGGTTAAAAAAAATACAATGCATTGCAGTCTGAGACAGAAAGTCAGAGGTTAATTACACATTGCCTCAAGATGCTCAGATAGAGACTGGGGGGTGCTGTGGCCCTCACTGGTTCTAGCTCCAGTTCCCTGTTTATCCTGGTATGTCCCCAGCCCTAGGATCGAGGCTACAGGATTTTACCATTAGGGTCTCATTACTGGAGCTGTACGGCTTATACATACGCTACACATGTGGTCACTAAACTTATTTACGGCACAGATACCACCTTTTTCTTTGCTTCGTGTGGCTTCTAACTGAAATTTGTAGACCAAGAACCACTTTTTAAAAATAAAATAAATATGGTGAAAAACAAAATTGTAATGCCTGGGAGGAATAATACTGCAAGCCTGAGGTCCGGTCACTTTCATGTTTTTACCCCTATTTAAAACAGTTTCAAAATGTTTAACTATGTCCTGAAAAAACGTTTAACTTGCATGCAGGCGAATTGTCCAACAGGGCAGGGGAGTTGGAAATTTAAGCAATCTGCCTCCGGTCTAGCCATGAACTATGCCAAATACATAATAATTACAGCTGTTTTGTGTTCTGTGTATTTATTAAAGGATCAAATGCACAAATAACCTTTTGATGCCAATACGGCCAAGTCAGGTGACATAATGGCTATTAATACAAGTGCAACCTGTGTACTCACCGCTGTCTGCGCTGTGATATGAGTGCAGCCCACAATCTTGGCGCCTGCCAGCGGCTTCTCGCCCTGCGCTCTCTTGCGCAGAGCCATAAGGGCAGGCATCTCTGTGTGAATAGATAACAGCGGAACAGACTGAGATTGGGTATCACTCATGATTAGATGATAACGTACAGTTAAAACAGACATGAAGTCTCACATTTTCCTTTAACGATTCCGATAGAGCAAAAAGTCAAAACAATGTACTTCTGTTTTCACATTTACTTTCTTCTCTTGATATCTTTTATTGAAGAGTAAAAATCAGTAGGCTTACAAGAGCTCAGAAGTGTGCACGTGTGTCTACTATTATTTGTAGCTTTGTTATACAAGGGCTGCCATAGAGTAGTAGACACAAGTGCACACTCCTGAGCTCTTGTAAGGTGTATCCAGTCCACGGGTTCATCCATTACTTGTGGGATATTCTCCTTCCCAACAGGAAGTTGCAAGAGGACACCCACAGCAGAGCTGTGTATATAGCTCCTCCCCTGCCACCCCCAGTCATTCTCTTGCAACTCTCGACAAGAAAGGAAGTATCAAGAGATATGTGGTGACTTAGTGTAGTTTTACCTTCAATTACCGGCGTTGTACTGTTTTACTCTCAGGCAGAAATTAGAAGAAGAATTCTGCCTGGAGGTTTGATGATCTTAGCGGTTTGTAACTAAGGTCCATTGCTGTTCTCACACATAACTAAAGAATATGGGAAAACTTCAGTTGGGGGAAATGGCCTGCAGTTTACCTGCTTTGAGGTATGTTCAGTATTTTTATTTCTAGAGAGATGAATAAGATCTAGAAAATGCTGACAAAGCCTGTGTATTTGAGGTAAGCCTGATGCAGTGATTTAACAGTGACTGGGATCATGCTTACAAAACAGGGTAATACTCATGTTAATATTCATATTACTCAGTGACAAAACGTTTACATGATTTCATAAATAGGACGTTTTTTCTCTGAGGGAGATAAGTCTTTATTTGGGGCCTAGTTTCCACATGGCTAGTCAGATACTCCCAGGAGTATTTTCTTAAGGCCCCTCTGACATCCAGTACATGGTGGGAGGGGCCTATTTTAGCACTCTAACTGTGCAGTTTTAATTCAGACTGAGACATCCAGCTTCCCTAGGAGGAGTCCTCTGGCATCTGAGGACCATTTCTAAGGGGTTATTCCTGCACAAAATCGTATTTAAGGGCAGGTAGGAGCCTCAGCAGAGCTGTGGCAAGGTGCTCAATTGACTTTTAATGTTTTTTAACGTTTTTCAATCCGGTTTGGGGCCTAAGGGGTTAATCATCCATTTGCAAGTGGGTGCAATGTTGCTTTAGTCCCTTACACACACTGTAAAAATTTCAAAGTCTTTACTGTATTTTTTCACTGTTTTGCAGTTTAAGTGCTAGTTTTTTTCTCTTAAAGGCACAGTAACGTTTTTGTTTAATTGCTGTTTCACCTTTATTAAAGTGTTTTCCAAGCTTGCTTGTCTCATTACTAGTCTGTTAAACATGTCTGACATAGAGGAAACTCCTTGTTCAATATGTTTGGAAGCCATGGTGGAACCCCCTCTTAGAATGTGTACCAAATGTACTGAAATTTCTATAAACTATAAAGACCATATTATGGCGCTTAAAGATTTATCTCCAGGGGATTCTCTGACTGAAAAAGAGGGAGATTATGCCATCTAACTCTCCCCATGTGTCAGAACCTATAACTCCCGCTCAAGTGACGCCAAGTACATCTAGCGTGTCTAATTCTTTTACCTTACAGGACATGGTGGCAGTTATGAATGCTACCCTCTCAGAGGTATTCTCCAAACTGCCAGGGCTACAAGGAAAGCGAGACAGCTCTGGGGCTAGAACTAATACAGAGCTTTCTGACGCTTTAATGCCTGTGTCCGATACACCCTCACAATGCTCAGAAGCCAAGGCAGGTGAGCTTCTATCTGTGGGTGACTTTTCAGACTCAGGGAAGGCGTTACTTCAGTCTGATTCTGAAATGACAGCGTTTAAATTTAAGCTTGAACACCTCCGCTTATTGCTTAGGGAGGTTTTAGCGACTATGGATGACTGTGACCCCATTGTGGTTCCAGAGAAATTGTGTAAAATGGACAAATTCTTTGCAGTACCTGTTTACACTGATGTTTTTCCAGTCCCTAAGAGGTTTTCGGAAATTATTACTAAGGAATGGGATAGACCAAGTGTGCCGTTCTCTCCCCCTCCTGCTTTCAAAAAGGATGTTTCCCATAGATGGCGCCATACGGGACTCGTGGCAGACGGTCCCTAAGGTAGAGGGAGCAGTCTCTACCCTAGCTAAGCGTACAACTATCCCCGTCGAGGACAGTTGTGCTTTCCTAGATCCTATGGATAAAAAATTGGAGGGTCTAATTAAGAAAAATTTTTATACATCAAGGTTTTATTCTCCAGCCTCTTGCATGCATTGCCCCAGTTACTGCTGCAGCGGCTTTTTGGTTTGAGTCTCTTGAGGAGGCTCTACAGGTGGAGACCCCGCTAGACGATATTCTAGACAGGATTAAAGCTCTTAAGTTAGCTAACTCCTTTATTTCTGACGCCATTTTTCATTTAGCCAAGCTAACGGCTAAAAAGGGCGCTATGGCTTAAGTCCTGGTCAGCAGACGTTACTTCAAAGTCATCTTCTTAACATCCACTTCAAGGGACAGACCCTATTTGGGCCTGGTCTGAAGGAGATCATTTCTGATATTACTGGAGGAAAAGGTCACGCCCTTCCTCAGGATAGGTCAAATAAGTTAAGGACCAAACAGAATCATTTTCGTTCCTTTCGAAACTTCAAGAGTGGCGCAGCTTCAGTTTCCTCTAATGCAAAACAAGAGAGAAAACTCGCCCAGTCCAAACCAGTCTGGAGACCTAACCAGGCTTGGAACAAGGGGAAACAGGCCAAGAAACCTGCAGCTGCCTCTAAGACAGCATGAAGGAGTAGCCCCCGTTCCGGGACCGGATCTAGTAGGGGGCAGACTTTCTCTCTTCGCCCAGGCTTGGGCAAGAGACGTCCAGGATCCCTGGGCATTAGAGATTGTTTCCCAGGGATATCTTCTGGACTTCAAAGCTTCATCTTCAAAGGGGAGATTTCATCTCTCACAATTATCTGTAAACCAGATAAAGAGAGAGGCATTCTTATGTTGTGTTCAAGACCTACTGGTTATGGGAGTGATCCACCCAGTTCCAAGGGAGGAACAGGGGCAGGGCTTCTATTCAAATCTGTTTATAGTTCCCAAAAAAGAGGGAACTTTCAGACCAATCTTGGATCTCAAGATCCTAAACAAAATTCTCAGGGTCCCATCCTTCAAGATGGAGACTATCCGAACCATCCTCCCTATGATCCAGGAGGGTCAATATATGACTACCGTGGACTTAAAGGATGCTTATCTCCACATTCCGATTCACAGAGATCATCATTAGTTCCTCAGGTTCGCCTTCTTAGACAGGCATTACCAGTTTGTGGCTCTTCCCTTCGGGTTAGCCACGGCACCAATAATCTTTACAAAGGTTCTAGGGTCCCTACTGGCGGTTCTAAGGCCACGGGGCATAGCAGTGGCTCCTTACCTAGACGACATTCTGATACAGGCGTCGACTTTTCAAATCGCCAAGTCCCATACGGACATTGTTCTGGCCTTTCTGAGGTCTCACGGGTGGAAGGTGAACGAAGAAAAGAGTTCTCTATCCCCTTACAAGAGTTTCCTTCCTAGGAACACTGATAGATTCAGTAGAAATGAAAATTTTTCTGACAGAGGTCAGGATTATCAAAGCTTCTAACTTCCTGCCGTGCTCTTCATTCCACTTCTCGTCCATCAGTGGCTCAGTGTATGGAAGTAATCGGCCTAATGGTAGCGGCAATTGACATAGTTCCGTTTGCCCGCCTACATCTCAGACCACTGCAACTTTGCATGCTCAATCAGTGGAATGGGGACTACATTTGTCCCCTCTGCTAAATCTGGATCAAGAGACCAGGGATTCTCTTCTCTGGTGGTTATCTTGGGTCCATCTGTCCAGGGGAATGAGTTTCCGCAGGCCAGAGTGGACTATAGTGACAACAGATGCCAGCCTTCTGGGCTGGGGCGCGGTCTGGAACTCCCTGAAGGCTCAGGGTTCGTGGACTCAGGAGGAAGCCCTCCTTCCGATAAACATTCTGGAACTGAGAGCGATATTCAATGCTCTTCAGGCTTGGCCTCAGCTAGCTGCGGTCAGGTTCATCAGATTTCAGTCGGACAATATAACGACTGTAGCCTATATCAACCATCAGGGGGGAACAAGAAGCCCCCTGGCAATGTTGGAGGTTTCAAAGATAATTCTATGGGCAGAGGTTCACTCTTGCTATCTCTCAGCTATCCATATCCCAGGAGTAGAGAACTGGGAGGCAGATTTTCTAAGTCGGAAGACTTTTCATCCGGGGGAGTGGGAGCTCCATCCGGAGGTATTTGCCCAGTTGATTCAACTATGGGGCAAACCAGAACTGGATCTGATGGTGTCTCGTCAGAACACCAAGCTTCCTTGTTACGGGTCCAGGTCAAGGGATCCCCAGGCAATGCTGATAGATGCTCTAGCAGTGCCCTGGTCCTTCAGCCTGGCTTATGTTTTCCCACCATTTCCTCTCCTCCCTCGTCTGATTGCCAAGATCAAGCAGGAGAGAGCTTCGGTGATTTTGATAGCACCTGCGTGGCCACGCAGGACTTGGTATGCAAATCTGGTGGAAATGTCATCCCTTCCACCATGGACTCTGCCGCTGAGGCAGGACCATCTACTCCAAGGTCCATTCAAACATCCAAATCTAATTTCTCTGCGGCTGACTGCTTGGAGATTGAACGCTTGATTTTATCAAAACGCGGTTTCTCCGAGTCGGTCATTGATACCTTAATTCAGGCTCGAAAGCCTGTCACCAGGAAAATCTATCATAACATATGGTGTAAATATCTTCATTGGTGTGAATCCAAGAGTTACTCATGGAGTAATGTCAGGATTCCTAGGATATTATCCTTTCTCCAAGAAGGATTGGAGAAGGGATTGTCAGCTAGTTCCTTAAAGGGACAGATTTCTGTTCTGTCTATTCTTCTGCACAAGCGTCTGGCAGATGTTCTAGACGTTCAGGCGTTTTGTCAGGCTTTAGTTAGAATCAAGCCTGTGTATAAACCTGGAGTTTAAATTTAGTTCTTAAAGTTCTTCAAGGGGTTCCGTTTGAACCTCTGCATTCCATAGATATCAAGCTTTTATCTTGGAAAGTTCTGTTTTTGGTAGCTATCTCTTTGGCTCGAAGAGTTTCAGAGTTATCTGCCTTACAGTGTGATTCCCCTTATCTGATCTTCCATGCAGATAAGGTAGTTTTGCGTACCAAACCTGGGTTTCTTCCTAAGGTGGTATCTAATAAGAATATCAATCAGGAGATTGTTGTTCCGTCACTGTGTCCTAATCCTTCTTCAAGGAAGGAAGGTCTATTACACAATCTTGACATGGTTCGTGCTTTAAAGTTTTATTTACAAGCTACTAAGGATTTTCGTCAAACATCTGCATGGTTTGTTGTCTACTCTGGACAGAGGAGAGGCCAAAAGGCTTCGGCATCTTCTCTTTCTTTTTGGCTGAGAAGCATAATCCGTTTAGCTTATGAGACTGCTGGCCAGCAGCCTCCTGAAAGAATTACAGCTCATTCCACTAGAGCGGTAGCTTCCACATGTGCTTTTAAAAATGAGGCCTCTGTTGAACAGATTTGTAAGGCGGCGACTTGGTCTTCGCTTCATACTTTTTCTAAATTATACAAATTTTATACTTTTGCTTCCTCGGAGGCTATTTTTGGGTGAAAGGTCTTGCAGGCAGTGGTGCCTTTCGTTTAAGTTCCTGCCTTGTCCCTCCCTTCATCCGTGTCCTAAAGCTTTGGTATTGGTATCCCACAAGTAATGGATGAACCCGTGTACTGGATACACCTTACAAGAGAAAATAAAATTTATGCTTACCTGATACATTTATTTCTCTTGTGGTGTATCCAGTCCACGGCCCGCCCTGTCATTTTAAGGCAGGTGTTTTTTATTTTTAAACTACAGTCACCACTGCACCCTATAGTTTCTCCTTTTTCCTTGCTCGTCTTCGGTCGAATGACTGGGGGTGGCAGTTAGGGGTGGAGCTATATAGACAGCTCTGCTGTGGGTGTCCTCTTGCAACTTCCTGTTGGGAAGGAGAATATCCCACAAGTAATGGATGAACCCGTGGACTGGATACACCACAAGAGAAAGAAATTTATCAGGTAACCATAAATTTTATTTTTTACTCTAAAATAAAAGAAACCAAGAGAACAAAACAAAATTAATAACAGAACTAAATTTGAAAGTTGCTTAAAATTGCTGCTGTATCTGAATCATCAAAGTTTAATTTTGACCTGAGTGTCCCTTTAAAGGACAGTAAGAGGGGAAACTGTGCATATTAAATGGATATAAAACCTGCATTAGAAAATCCTCCATCTTAGCAGAATATCTGTTTTTATTGCCAGCCTAGACCTGTGAGTTAACCATAAAACGGTTAAACCCAGTTAAAGGGACACTAAACCCAATATTTTGTCTTTCACGATTCAGATAGAGCAGCAATTATCAGTTTTTCTTTGTACTCCTGGTATCTTTATTTGAAAAAGCAGGAATGAAAGCTTTGGAGCGTTGCTCTTGCTGATTGGATGGCTAAATGTAGCCAGGGCGCTGAACCAAAAATGGGCCAACTCCTAAGCTTAGATTCCCTTCTTTTTCAAATAAAGATACCAAGAGAACAAAGATAATTTGATAATAGGAGTAAATTAGAAAGTTGCTTAAAATTGCTGCTTTATCTGAATCATGAAAGGAAAAAAAATGGGTTTAGTGTCCCTTTAAAGTCAGCTGAGAGCAGCAACGCACTATTGGTTCGGAGGCGGAGCTAAACATCCCTGTCTTGAAATCCCACAGACAAATTTACTAAAATGATACAACTGACAGAGCAGCAAACGCTAGGACCAGCACACTAATAATACAGAAGTTTTGTGTGTTACTAAGCAGCAATCATGATTACTGAATACGCTATTACCTTGCTCTGCAATCTCGATCTCCCGGCGTCCAAACTCGGCCTGTTTGATGTTCTTGACGCAGAAATCGCCGCTGCCCTTGGAGTTCTTCTGCTGCTTGTCCCGTGGGGAGGTCTCATCATCAGAACTGTCTGTGTAGGAAGCAGCTAGTGAAAGAGGATATAATCAGCAAAGCCAACGCGGGGTACGTTGCCACAGGTCGCGGACAGAACGGCACATGTGGCTTGTGTTTTAACCAATGGGCTGCCAGAGAGGGGTGAAAAGCATTGCACAGTAAAATGTAAGAGCCCTCTGCGGCAACCAAGGGGTTAAAGGGGCAACAGGATTTGTTCTACTCATCTAAACCACTGCCTATAGATTAGCTTGTGTTCAATGTTATGTGACACTACTAACCTTAAATTGACATGAAACCCAAAAAATTAATTTTGTGATTTAGATAGAACAAACCATTTTAAACAACTTTCCAATTTACTTGTATTATCCAATTTCCTTCATTCTCTTGGTATCCCCTTTGTTGAAAAACAGCAATGCACATGGGTGCGCCAATAAAGTGAATAATACATGTGCAGCCACCAATCAGCAGGTCCTGAGCTCCCTAGGTATACTTTACAATAAAGGAACCAAGAAAACAAAACAAATTAGACAGAAGTAAATTGGAAAGTTGTTTCAAATCGCTTGCTGTCTGAATCATCATGAAAGAAAAACATTTGGGTTTCATGTCCCTTTAAACACAAGCTAATCTATAGGCAGGGGTTGGAGTGAATAGAAAAAATCCCTTAGGTAGTATTTGCGGACTACGTATCCCAACATGCCCTGTGAGAGGTGTGATTGAGGGGTTATTCCATCTAATAGGCTCCCCCCCCACTCTGCACAGCTGGATATGCAGTGCTCTCGCTCCAGACTAAACGGTAGCTTCATGCAGCGCTGAGGACAGGTAGAGGGCTGAAAGCTGCTGTTCATTTCATGTTTTCAGTACTGACAGCAGCTTCCCCTCCATTACAGGCCCCTTCCTAAATCCCAAAATGACTTCCCCATCTCACATACTGAAGAGGCAGAGCGGCACTAAACCCCCCAACTCTCCCAAACACTATATGTGTATGAGGCAGTGTGTGGGAGGCTGGTGCTGTCAGGACAGCGCCCCCTGGTGGTGAAAGTACTGCTGTACCGTTCATGTGTTCCTTACTGATTAAATGTTTTATTTCTTTATGAATTTCAGTGCCCTAAATATTCATTCGTTTGAAGGATTTAGATGAAGAATGAAACGTTATAGGCTGCATCATATAAAGCCTGTAAGCTCCACCTGGCTCAGCCCTCCAGTGTCCTTACTGCACGGGTTTAACCCATTGATTGAGGAGAGTTTATAAATGTGTGCGCCTTCAGCACTGGCAGGAATAGTGACTGCTGAGTAATCAGCCAATGGGTTAACTCCTTCCTGATCATTATATGCAGCTTGCTTCCTATTAACACATTAATTAACCTGCTACTGTATTGCTTTATGACCACTATAAAACTTTTGTTTATTTCCCCCTTTAAACTACTTAATTTGATAATCTCCTTTAAAGCCTTGAACATAACAGAATATAATATGCTTCCCTCTGCCTCCACCCTCTTCAATCTCTCCTTTTTACCTTTTAATGTCTGTCTCTATACTCTTTCCTTTGTCTTCTCTCAATCTCTGCCCCTTTCTATTCACCCCCCCCCCCTGTCCTTTCTCTTCTCACTCTCCCCTCTATCTCTACTCTTGGTCTCTCTCCATACCACCCCTCTCCATGCCTACTCTCTCCTCTATCATCACTCTGCATCTTCCCCCTCCCAGTTTCCGGTCTCTCACTCTTGAACCCTTTTACTTCCCCGCTCTCCTACTTTAGCTCTCTCCACTCCCTATCTATCCCTCTCGCCTTCTCTCTCTTCGTGATTTCTCTCTTCTTTCTGTCTTTCCTTTCTATCTATCTCTGCCTCCCTCTCTTCTCTAGCAAAATATGTGGGGCAGAGAAACTACAAAAACTAAATTTATGCTTTACTGATAAATTAATTTCTTTCATGGTGGTAAGAGTCCATGAGCCATCACATGTGGGAATATTCCCCTCCTAACCACTAGGAGGCAAAATGCACCCCCCAACACACCAAAGCTTTAAATATTTCCCACTTCCCATGATCCTTATTCATACTTATAGCCAAAGTAGATGAAGAGGGAGAAACAGAAACGAAAGCAGGGCAAAGAAGGGCAAAACAAGTACTGCCTCCACCTGAACAAAAATAGAGGGTGGGCTCATGTACTCTCACCATCATAAAAGAAATTGATCAGGTAAGCATAAATTGTGTTTTCTTTCATCAGCTGGTGAGAGGCCATGAGCCATCACATGTGGGAATCAATACCCAAGCTGTGGAGTCCACAAGACCACCATAATTAGAATGCAAGTCAGGCACTACAGCCCGCAGAACTTTCCTGCCAAAGCCAACCTCAAAAGAAGCATACACAAAGTGATGAAACTTAGGGGAAAAAAAGTGCAAAGGACGACCAAGTAGCTGCCTTAAAACTCTGATTAATAGAAGCATCGGTTTGAAAGGCCTTATCCAGATGAAAAAGCAGAAAAGGAGGTTCGCAAGACAAAGCTGACAATTCAGAGACTTATGGACTAAGAAAGAGCTAGTAGAAAAATTACAATCTAAGATAAAAGCAGGAGGTAAAAACCATGAATTTGCTCAAAAGGAGGGGTTTGAAGAACCCGCAAAACCAGATACAGATTCCAAGGAGGAGAAAATGGTTGAATAACAAAGGCCTGAAAGTCAGGAATTTTACTTATGAAACAAAACAGAAAGAGCAAAAACTGACTTTTCAAAGAACTGGCTTATAAACCTTTAAGCCTTACTGCAGGAACTCAAGAAGAAATCCAATGGCAACTTTTGCTAGAACATTATGCAAAAAATGTTTTCTAGACCTTAGAACAATCAGAATTGTTGAAGCTTGTCCATGCTTGATTCTGGCCATCACCCTGGATAGCAACACAAACTGAGGAAATATGTAAATCAGGTTGAATGACCAATGAACCACTAGGGCATCTATCATACTTGCCAGAGGGTCCAGAGACCTGGCACAATACTAAAGCAGTTTGTGATTCAAATTGGAGGCCTGCATCAGTAGATCTTGGTCTCAACTCTTATTACAAGCTTCAAGTTTTGTCTACTTCCCTGCTGTCTACATACAGATATCCGAGATATACTTGCATTTTCTGCATTAACTTCAGCCAACTGTTTCTGGACTTAGTACTCACTTTGGTTGTGGTCTTATTACTTGTTATATAAATCGCTATGCTGTAATTCTGATTGTTTACTTTGGTGCAAATGTCCGAATCAGACTACGGAACCGTCTGCATTGCTGGGAAAACCATTCCTCCTATTACAGAGGCTAAGAATATTCTGTAACCAGAATTACAGTACTCCTACCAGTGACGACTTATAGTTCTACGTGATCCTCCTATCTAAAATCGGATAACGGAAGGTTCCCTGTGTATCGGTTCCAGTTACCGATCAGTACAGAGACTCCTCCTCCCTCGCTACTCCAACTTAGATCGCAGTGTAACGCCAGCCTGCTTTTCTGGTCAGCTCCTGCTGCAGACGCTATCTGCTCTCATAATGCTCTTGCAGCCAGATCTAAGCACCTTACACTCAACTAAGTTTCCTTGATACTGATCATAGATTAAAGTCGCTTCAGTTTATAGGCCTGCAAGTCAATTACTACCTCTTCCTTTCAAGTATCAAAGAAATACTCTATATTTTCAAAGACATTGTAACTATAATGCTTCAACTATTCAAGTGGAACATTTCTCAGTGGGTCACTATCTACTCCAACCAGTGATTCACAACCTCAGTAAATCAGATATATAGAATCAGCTATATCCTTCCCTGGAAATCAACCCTCATCCAAGATTTAATCTGCAGTTGTGATCCACACCAGTTCAGCTAAATAGAGATATTAGTGCCATTACACTTCCTGACTCAGAGGCCAATCCCCTAAGAGAAGAGACTGGCAACTTAGAAAGTCTGACTCCCAATTGTCCACACCTGGAATACTGATTGCAGAAATCGCTAAGGGAATGCAAGTTCCTCCCTGATGATTGACATAAGCCACTGCAGTGACATTGTCTAACTGGAATCACAGAAAAGATTTGTGTCTGGGGACAGCAAACTCTAGAGAGCCCTGAAGATTGCAGAGAGTTCCAAAACATTTTTTGGTAACCTCACCTCTTGTACTCTCCAAGACCTCCAAATTGCACACAAATCAAGCAGGCTGGTATCAGTGGAACACACTGGACAAAGAGGCTCACAGAACCAGGAACTTGTGAATCTGCCACCAATTCAAGGACTGCATTGTCCTGTGATCTGACAATCCTCAGAAAGATTTTCATGGTCCCCATTCCATTGATGCAGCATCTGCATTTGGTGGGTCCAAAGATGAAACCTGGCAAATGGAACTTCATCTGATGCAGCCATCATGAGAACCTCAACTTCCATGCACTAAGCCACAGCTGCTGAAGAGCAAAGGCCTGTGCTGATCTGTCAGAGACAAGGACATTGTCTCAGAATTAATTATGAACCCCAGAAAAAAGACACATGAGTTTGAGGAGTTAACCAACTCTTTGGAAGATTAATTTTCCAACCGTGACTTTGAAGCAACTGAAGAACCACCTAAGTGTGAGACACAGCCAGATGAAGAGAGTCTAAACCAGAATGTCATCCAAGTAAGGAAATTACAGAAATTCCTTGAAATCTAACTACAGAGAGGGAGCTCCCTAGACTTTTTGGGCAGACTTCTTAGACTGACTGGTTTTGCACCAAGAATTAATAGTAGTCCGCTCTCTGAGCAGAGGAGGCATCTTTCTGAGATTTAGACTGACGAAAGGTGCAAAAGCTGCAGATCTAGGCTAACCCTAAGATTTTTATCCTGGGGCTAAAAAGCTCCCTTACTCCCTGTGACTGTGGCAATAATAGCATCTAGTTCAGACACAAGCAGAGACTTACCCTGGGAAGGGAGAGAAAGTAGTCTGCGTTTAGAAACCATATCAGCAGAGGAAGACTTAAAGGGACAGTCAACAAATTTTTATTTTAAAAGATAATCCCTTAATTACCCATTCCCCAGTGTTGCATAACCAACAGTTATAATAATACATGTTTTTACCTCTGTGATTACCTTATATCTAAGCCTCCGCAGACTGCCCCCTTATTTCATTACTTTTGACAGACTTGCATTTTAGTCAGTCAATGCACACTTCTCGGTAAATTCACGTGCATGGGCTCAATGTTATCTATATGAAACACATGACCTAACACCCTCTAGTGGTGAAAAACTTTCAAATTGCATTTAGATTAGAGGCAGCCTTCAAGGTCTAAGAAATTAGCATATGAACTTCCTAGGTTTAGCTTTCAACTAAGAATACCAAGGGAACAAAGCAAAATTGGTGATAAAAGTAAATTGGAAAGTTGTTTATTACATGCCCTATTTGAATCATGAAAGTTTTTTTTGGACTTGAATGTCCCTTTAAGCATGCCTAGTTATAACAGCAAAAGCAGAAATCTTAGCATTGATGCAGGTCATTTCCACTGCTGCATCACAAATACAGGAATTTGCTGTTTTTAGAGATTGTGTCACCACACAGAAGTGGCAGCTGCAACACGCTATACTAACTGTAGGCCTAAACATAAAACCTGCAAGCCGGTAGCACAGGCGCACTATGGTTTTAGCGCTAAAAGCTAAAACCAGAAGGCAACAAACAGAAATTAAGTGCAAGTGAAATAAAGCAAACTGTGCATAGCTCAGAATTAAAATCTGAGCGTGTGAAGCCGACCTCGCTAAATTTAAAACCCTAACCTCTAAAGTTTTTCAGTGCCTAAAAGTGCTATAACTGCTAGTATAAGGTGTATGGTGTAAAACTTGTGGGTACATTTTCAGACAAATAGCTTGTAAGGTGCAGGTACTAACCAATCAGAATCTCCGTCCACTGGGCTTACCTAAACTGTAGCAACCTGCTTCCCGCAGACAAGCCCATAATAAGCAGTGCAAGAAGGGATCTGAATCAGTTACAGCATCTGCCACCCAGGGGATTGGTGGACCATGGACAAGTCCACATTTCACCTGGGGAGGGAGCTAAGGGTCCACAAGGAGACCTTTTACTGCCTAGTTAACTCCTTGTCTGCCCCTCTGAATGGCAGGTTACTGTAAGGGGGCTATGAGTCTTGAGATAGGGGATCCCATTTCAAATGCATAGTGTATCTTGCACTTCACTTTCACCTCACACTTCATCAAGGAGGCAAAAGAAAATGACGGAGGATCTTGGGAAGTGTGAGGGATTTAAAGCACTTGTGTGTTGGGGTGTTTTTTGACTCCTCCTAATGGTCAGGAGGGGAATATTCCCACAGGTGATGACTTGTAGACTCTCGCCATCTGATGAAATAAATATAAATTATAATCTAAATTAATTAATTAAAAAGGGCAAAGTCCTATCTACAGCCAAGCATGTAATACTGGATTTATATGTCTTTATTTAAAGGGATATAAAAGTCAAAATTGAAATGTGAAAGGATGCATTGCAAATATACAGATTTGTATACTTTTGTAAAAATGTTTCTAGTGGCATATGCACATATGCTACATGACTAGATCATCAGGATGCAAACACCATTCTGGCTCAGAGAGCTGATAGTGTGTATTGTGTAAGTGAAGACTTAATTTTTGCCATACAAGCCACTGCTGACTCTCTAAGATGGTGCAGTGTTTAAACGCTTGTGCACAGACACTTAAAGGGACAGTATACTATAAAAATGTTTTTCCCTTAATGTGTTTTCATTTGCTTTTTTACCAGCTGCAGAGTATAAAATGCATGAGATTTACTTTTTTACCAGCTGCAGAGTATAAAATGCATGAGATTTACTTTACCAGCTGCAGAGTATAAAATGCATGAGATTTACTTTACCAGCTGCAGAGTATAAAATGCATGAGATTTACTTTACCAGCTGCAGAGTATAAAATGCATGAGATTTACTTTACCAGCTGCAGAGTATAAAATGCATGAGATTTACTTTACCAGCTGCAGAGTATAAAATGCATGAGATTTGCTTTTTTACCAGCTGCAGAGTATAAAATGCATGAGATTTGCTTTTTTACCAGCTGCAGAGTATAAAATGCATGAGATTTGCTTTTTTACCAGCTGCAGAGTATAAAATGCATGAGATTTGCTTTTTTACCAGCTGCAGAGTATAAAATGCATGAGATTTGCTTTTTTACCAGCTGCAGAGTATAAAATGCATGAGATTTGCTTTTTTACCAGCTGCAGAGTATAAAATGCATGAGATTTGCTTTTTTACCAGCTGCAGAGTATAAAATGCATGAGATTTGCTTTTTTACCAGCTGCAGAGTATAAAATGCATGAGATTTGCTTTTTTTCCAGCTGCAGAGTATAAAATGCATGAGATTTGCTTTTTTACCAGCTGCAGAGTATAAAATGCATGAGATTTACTTTTTTACCAGCTGCAGAGTATAAAATGCATGAGATTTGCTTTTTTACCAGCTGCAGAGTATAAAATGCATGAGATTTGCTTTTTTACCAGCTGCAGAGTATAAAATGCATGAGATTTGCTTTTTTACCAGCTGCAGAGTATAAAATGCATGAGATTTGCTTTTTTACCAGCTGCAGAGTATAAAATGCATGAGATTTGCTTTTTTACCAGCTGCAGAGTATAAAATGCATGAGATTTGCTTTTTTACCAGCTGCAGAGTATAAAATGCATGAGATTTGCTTTTTTACCAGCTGCAGAGTATAAAATGCATGAGATTTACTTTTTTACCAGCTGCAGAGTATAAAATGCATGAGATTTGCTTTTTTACCAGCTGCAGAGTATAAAATGCATGAGATTTACTTTTTTACCAGCTGCAGAGTATAAAATGCATGAGATTTACTTTTTTACCAGCTGCAGAGTATAAAATGCATGAGATTTGCTTTTTTACCAGCTGCAGAGTATAAAATGCATGAGATTTGCTTTTTTACCAGCTGCAGAGTATAAAATGCATGAGATTTGCTTTTTTACCAGCTGCAGAGTATAAAATGCATGAGATTTGCTTTTTTACCAGCTGCAGAGTATAAAATGCATGAGATTTGCTTTTTTACCAGCTGCAGAGTATAAAATGCATGAGATTTGCTTTTTTACCAGCTGCAGAGTATAAAATGCATGAGATTTACTTTTTTACCAGCTGCAGAGTATAAAATGCATGAGATTTGCTTTTTTACCAGCTGCAGAGTATAAAATGCATGAGATTTGCTTTTTTACCAGCTGCAGAGTATAAAATGCATGAGATTTGCTTTTTTACCAGCTGCAGAGTATAAAATGCATGAGATTTGCTTTTTTACCAGCTGCAGAGTATAAAATGCATGAGATTTGCTTTTTTACCAGCTGCAGAGTATAAAATGCATGAGATTTGCTTTTTTACCAGCTGCAGAGTATAAAATGCATGAGATTTGCTTTTTTACCAGCTGCAGAGTATAAAATGCATGAGATTTGCTTTTTTACCAGCTGCAGAGTATAAAATGCATGAGATTTGCTTTTTTACCAGCTGCAGAGTATAAAATGCATGAGATTTGCTTTTTTTACCAACTGCAGAGTATAAAATGCATGAGATTTACTTTTTTACCAGCTGCAGAGTATAAAATGCATGAGATTTGCTTTTTTACCAGCTGCAGAGTATAAAATGCATGAGATTTGCTTTTTTACCAGCTGCAGAGTATAAAATGCATGAGATTTGCTTTTTTACCAGCTGCAGAGTATAAAATGCATGAGATTTGCTTTTTTACCAGCTGCAGAGTATAAAATGCATGAGATTTGCTTTTTTACCAGCTGCAGAGTATAAAATGCATGAGATTTGCTTTTTTACCAGCTGCAGAGTATAAAATGCATGAGATTTGCTTTTTTACCAGCTGCAGAGTATAAAATGCATGAGATTTACTTTTTTACCAGCTGCAGAGTATAAAATGCATGAGATTTGCTTTTTTACCAGCTGCAGAGTATAAAATGCATGAGATTTACTTTTTTACCAGCTGCAGAGTATAAAATGCATGAGATTTACTTTTTTACCAGCTGCAGAGTATAAAATGCATGAGATTTGCTTTTTTACCAGCTGCAGAGTATAAAATGCATGAGATTTGCTTTTTTACCAGCTGCAGAGTATAAAATGCATGAGATTTGCTTTTTTACCAGCTGCAGAGTATAAAATGCATGAGATTTGCTTTTTTACCAGCTGCAGAGTATAAAATGCATGAGATTTGCTTTTTTACCAGCTGCAGAGTATAAAATGCATGAGATTTGCTTTTTTACCAGCTGCAGAGTATAAAATGCATGAGATTTACTTTTTTACCAGCTGCAGAGTATAAAATGCATGAGATTTGCTTTTTTACCAGCTGCAGAGTATAAAATGCATGAGATTTGCTTTTTTTACCAGCTGCAGAGTATAAAATGCATGAGATTTACTTTTTTACCAGCTGCAGAGTATAAAATGCATGAGATTTGCTTTTTTACCAGCTGCAGAGTATAAAATGCATGAGATTTGCTTTTTTACCAGCTGCAGAGTATAAAATGCATGAGATTTGCTTTTTTACCAGCTGCAGAGTATAAAATGCATGAGATTTGCTTTTTTACCAGCTGCAGAGTATAAAATGCATGAGATTTGCTTTTTTACCAGCTGCAGAGTATAAAATGCATGAGATTTACTTTACCAGCTGCAGAGTATAAAATGCATGAGATTTGCTTTTTTACCAGCTGCAGAGTATAAAATGCATGAGATTTGCTTTTTTACCAGCTGCAGAGTATAAAATGCATGAGATTTACTTTTTTACCAGCTGCAGAGTATAAAATGCATGAGATTTGCTTTTTTACCAGCTGCAGAGTATAAAATGCATGAGATTTACTTTTTTACCAGCTGCAGAGTATAAAATGCATGAGATTTGCTTTTTTACCAGCTGCAGAGTATAAAATGCATGAGATTTGCTTTTTTACCAGCTGCAGAGTATAAAATGCATGAGATTTGCTTTTTTACCAGCTGCAGAGTATAAAATGCATGAGATTTGCTTTTTTACCAGCTGCAGAGTATAAAATGCATGAGATTTGCTTTTTTACCAGCTGCAGAGTATAAAATGCATGAGATTTGCTTTTTTACCAGCTGCAGAGTATAAAATGCATGAGATTTGCTTTTTTACCAGCTGCAGAGTATAAAATGCATGAGATTTGCTTTTTTACCAGCTGCAGAGTATAAAATGCATGAGATTTACTTTTTTACCAGCTGCAGAGTATAAAATGCATGAGATTTGCTTTTTTACCAGCTGCAGAGTATAAAATGCATGAGATTTGCTTTTTTACCAGCTGCAGAGTATAAAATGCATGAGATTTGCTTTTTTACCAGCTGCAGAGTATAAAATGCATGAGATTTGCTTTTTTACCAGCTGCAGAGTATAAAATGCATGAGATTTGCTTTTTTACCAGCTGCAGAGTATAAAATGCATGAGATTTGCTTTTTTACCAGCTGCAGAGTATAAAATGCATGAGATTTACTTTACCAGCTGCAGAGTATAAAATGCATGAGATTTGCTTTTTTACCAGCTGCAGAGTATAAAATGCATGAGATTTGCTTTTTTACCAGCTGCAGAGTATAAAATGCATGAGATTTGCTTTTTTACCAGCTGTAGAGTATAAAATGCATGAGATTTGCTTTTTTAAGGCTTATTTGTGTATATGAATTAGCTGATTTGGGGTTTTGAAGCCACAACCTAATAAAAAGGGCTGAGCTTGTAGGTATAATCAGATCTCATTACTTTATCACATTGTGTACATATACCTGCTTCCTTATCTTATATCTGTCCATAAACCAAATCACCAATATTTGGAGAGAACAATGGAAAATTAATATTTTATTACCTTATCTCTTCTATAACCCACTGGGAGTGTAATTTATTCTACTGGCTGTGTTAACACAGCTTGGCCTTGAGGCTAAAAACTTTCAGGATAGGTGGGGATACCAAATGCCAATGTAAGGGTAATGGACATACTTGTAAACAATTTAATACACTCCAGCAGGTAAAGTGGATCATTGGAAACCAATTAAAGGTGAGATATGTTTTGAATAAACTGTCCCTTTAAAGCATATACGCATATGCTGCTTAAAAACAGTAATAACTTATACTAGGAGACTTTTTGCTAATAGAAGTATATTGCAACATTGCTTCTATTTAAAATTTAAATGTACAGGTATACCCCGCTCATACAGCGGGTTAGGGACCGGAGCCCCGCTGTAAAGTGAAAACCGCCTTAAAGTGAAACAAGGCAGTTTTAGCTTTCTTTTCACTTGCCAGTGTGTTTAAAAACTTGAAAACATGTTTGAACTAACACATATTAGGGGTGCAATAGTGCTGCATTTAGTTTAACACTAGCACAGCACAGTATTCAATTATTATTCAATAAATACTGTACCAATAAAATAGTGACAATTACTGTAGTAAAATTTGCCAGACTATAGCACTGAGACACAGATTGCACTGTAATGCTGTAGACAGAGTGAACTAAGCATAATACAATGGTGCCAGTCACTTTTCTCACAATTTACCGATGATTATAGCACCGTTTTAAAATCCTTGGAGGCTGAACTTCAGCTCCACAAAGCGCTGTATTAGCGAAGCGCTGTAAAGTGAAGCGCTGTAAAGTGAGGTATACCTGTACTCATGCACATTTGACCTTTCAATCCATTTAATTCCCAAAATCAAGTGAGTTTATTGCAATGTAATTTAACACTCCCTAGAGACATTGACAGTGCATCCAGCAGGGTTTTGACCTCTGACCCTGGAACATTCTACACAGTGATTTGAGCCTTAGTAGCTGCCGCAAGGAGAAAAGGCATTTTAAAGGGGTTACGGTCCCTAGCGGGTAAAACAAAAGTGTGCTAAGCAAGTGACAGTTTTTCTATGCAAGTGTTGTGCAATGCAGCGCTTCCTTTAATTCCACTAACTGCCAGTTAACCAAGTAGCTAGTGTAGTACACACTAAATGCGTCACAAACCACAGAGTTTAATGCTGGTATTAACTTATAAGGGGTCTGATTCTCTAAAACGCTCTGGTTTGGCGAGATTCTATAAGATGCCTCATCAGTATTACGAGGTCAAATGCAATATGTTGACAAATAATGGGGGTGGGGGGAAGAGGCGCTCCCATGACATGAGACACAGGAACTTACTGGGCTTCTGGGGCCCAAGTGGCTGGAAGATCAAGGATATTTTCCTGTATGCTGGGGATAAAGAGAGGTAAAGGAACCAAATCTTTAACAAAGACTACAGTTATAGCACTCAAGGGGCCAAATAGTATATATTCTTTAAATGGTTAATTAGAGTGACTGCATGTGTTATGCAAAACCATGCAAAAAAATTGGGAAGGGTCATAGACCTGAAAGTGTGGAGGAGTTATATAATTTATACATACGCACAAGGTTAAACTAGGAGACACAGATAAACTACTGGTAACATTGAGAGTGATAATCTTTAGTAGAGTCTTTAGTATACATGACATACCATAGCTAACACAGATAAACTACTGGTAACATCGAGAGTGATAATCTTTAGTAGAGTCTTTAGTATACTCGACCTTAGCATTTTTGACATACTATTTTCTAATAATAAGAGAACCAAACTTTGGTAAATACATTGTAACGGCTGCACAAGCATCTATACTATTTATGTAAGAACAATGCTAGAACCTAGCAAATACACAATTTAGCTAAGCATACAAATAACTATACAGTAAATGCTCTTAATCTGGGAGCAACCTACTATAAACTCGATTGCTTTGCACACAAGAGGTTCTAGTAATCGCTCTAAAACGGTAGGGTATAAACATTAATATACAAGGTGTTATATTTATGTGCAAAATCTCTCTATCGTTTCAAACTATTACTATTAGTCAAGTAGCTGTTTAACATAGATATTCAGTGTTTGCTGTATTAGAATATTTAACCATTTATTCAAGTTATACTTAGCTCAATTTTAGCAAACATTAATAGGCAGCCTAATCACTACAAATACAGTTGCTGACAACGTTCTCCATTGCATCAATCTGCTAGTATTATTATTACTACACAGGCACAGCAAAGACCGTTGATGTTTGATATATTTAAATATTTAGCTATTCATTCGAGTTGCAACAAGCTCTATTAGAACAAATATTAAGAATCGGCTCCAACACCACACATGTAGCTACTAATAAATGGTAATTCATTTATGTAAAACTCTTATGTCTGCACTGGCAACGAGACTGGAGATAATAAACTTCTTAACAAGATAATGTTATGTAACAGGGGCACAGATACATAAGTTGTTACATCTACTACAAACCAAACTTTATTCTATTACTTGGTTAGCGATGTCGCTTTAACTACATAACCTTACTAATAGATTTAGCAATTGGTTCATCTCCAGCACAAAATTTGACCATAGACTGTTGCTACTTCTGCCCATTTCATTCAATATTAAAATATCCCAGATACCTGTGTGTTTTTAATTTATTGTTTCCTAGTTTAACCTTGTGCGTACGTATAAATTATATAACTCCTCCACTCATTCAGGTCTATGACCCTTCCTAATTTTTTTGCATGGTTTTGAATAACACATGCAGTCACTCTAACCATTTAAAGAATATATACTAGTTGGCCCCTTGAGTGCTATAACTGTAGCCCTTTAGCTCTCTTTATCCCCAGCATACAGTGTATATACTACAGAGCACCAACTTTGTATTCCATATTATCTAATACTTATAATATAAGGAGAGCATTATTGGGTCACCGATCACATAAGAGTAGTGCCATTGGGTTCTTTCTATCTAGCAAGGATATTTTCCGTTAAGGTTTTGCACAGAATAAAAAAATAAATAAAAAAAAATAGAAACTTAAACCACAAAAGGGCATCAAACTAAAGAAAAGTGCCACAAAAACAGAATTTATGCTTACCTGATAAATTTCTTTCTCCTACGGTGTGTCCGGTCCACGGCTTCATCCTTACTTGTGGGAATATTCTCTTCCCTAACAGGAAATGGCAAAGAGAGCACAGCAAAAGCTGCCCATTTAGCCCCCCTCTGGCTCCGCCCCCCAGTCATTCGGCCGACGGTTAGGAGAAAAAGGAGAAACCATAGGGTGCCGTGGTGACTAGTGTATAGAAAGAAAAAATTTGAAACCTGACTAAAAGCCAGGGCGGGCCGTGAACCGGACACACCGTAGGAGAAAGAAATTTATCAGGTAAGCATAAATTCTGTTTTCTCCTACATTGGTGTGTCCGGTCCACGGCTTCATCCTTACTTGTGGGAACCAATACCAAAGCTTTAGGACACGGATGAAGGGAGGTAACAAGTCAGGTTACCTAAACGGAAGGCACCACAGCTTGCAAAACCTTTCTCCCAAAAACAGCCTCCGAAGAAGCAAAAGTATCAAATTTGTAAAATTTGGCAAAAGTGTGCAGAGAAGACCAAGTCGCTGCCTTACATATCTGATCAACAGAAGCCTCGTTCTTGAAGGCCCATGTGGAAGCCACAGCCCTAGTAGAGTGAGCTGTGATTCGTTCAGGAGGCTGCCGTCCGGCAGTCTCATAAGCCAATCTGATGATGCTTTTAGGCCAAAAGGAAAGAGAGGTAGCAGTAGCTTTCTGTCCTCTCCTCTTACCAGAATAAACAACAAATAAAGATGAAGTCTGTCTGAAATCCTTTGTTGCATCTAAATAGAATTTTAAAGCACGGACCACATCTAAATTGTGTAACAAACGTTCCTTCTTCGAAACTGGATTTGGTACGCAAAACAACCTTATCTGCATGGAATACCAGATAGGGTGGATCACACTGCAAAGCAGACAATTCAGAAACTCTTCTAGCAGAAGAAATAGCCACCAAAAACAGAACTTTCCAAGATAGTAACTTAATATCAATGGAATGTAAAAGGTTCAAACGGAACCCCTTGAAGAACTGAAAGAACTAAATTTAGACTCCATGGAGGAGTCATGGGTCTGTAAACAGGCTTGATTATGACTAAGGCCTGTACAAAAGCTTGTACATCTGGCACTGCTGCCAGGCGTCTGTGTAACAAAACAGACAAAGCAGATATCTGTCCTTTTAGAGGACTCGCTGACAACCCTTTATCCAAACCCTCTTGGAGAAAGGAAAGAATCTTAGGAATTTTAATTTTACTCCAAGAGAATCCCTTGGATTCACACCAACAGATATATTTTTTCCATATTTTATGGTAAATTTTCCTAGTCACAGGTTTTCTGGCTTGGACCAGAGTATCTATAACTGAGTCTGAAAACCCACGCTTAGATAAAATCAAGCGTTCAATTTCCAAGCAGTCAGCTGCAGAGAGACTAGATTTGGATGTTCGAATGGACCTTGTACTAGAAGATCCTGTCTCAAAGGTAGCTTCCATGGTGGAGCCGATGACATATTCACCAGGTCTGCATACCAAGTCCTGCGTGGCCACGCAGGAGCTATCAGAATCACCAAGGCCTTTTCCTGTTTGATCCTGGCTACGAGCCTGGGAAGGAGAGGAAACGGTGGAAACACATAAGCTAGGTTGAACGACCAAGGCGCCACTAATGCATCCACTAGAGTCGCCTTGGGATCCCTGGATATGGACCCATAGCGAGGAACCTTGAAGTTCTGACGAGACGCCATCAGATCCATGTCTGGAATGCCCCATAATGGAGTCAACTGGGCAAAGACCTCCGGGTGGAGTTCCCACTCCCCCGGATGGAAAGTCTGACGACTCAAATAATCCGCCTCCCAGTTGTCTACTCCTGGGATGAGAATTGCAGATAGATGGCAGGAGTGATCCTCCGCCCATTTGATGATCTTGGATACCTCTCTCATCGCCAAGGAACTCTTTGTTCCTCCCTGATGATTGATGTAAGCTACAGTCGTCATGTTGTCCGACTGGAATCTTATGAATCCGGCCTTCGCTAGTTGAGGCCAAGCCCGGAGTGCATTGAATATCGCTCTCAGTTCCAAGATGTTTATCGGGAGAAGAGACTCTTCCCGAGACCATAGACCCTGAGCTTTCAGGGAGTCCCATACCGCGCCCCAGCCTAATAGACTGGCGACGGTCGTGACAATGACCCACTCTGGTCTGCGGAAACTCATTCCCTGAGACAGGTGATCCTGAGTCAACCACCAACGGAGTGAGTCTCTGGTTAACTGGTCTACTTGAATCTGGGGAGACAATTCTGCATAATCCCCATTCCACTGTCTGAGCATGCACAGTTGCAATGGTCTTAGATGAATTCAAGCAAAAGGAACCACGTCCATTGCTGCAACCATTAGACCTATTACTTCCATGCACTGAGCTATGGAAGGCTGAGGAATAGATTGAAGAACTTGACAAGTCTTTAGAAGCTTTGATTTTCTGACCTCTGTCAGAAAAATCTTCATTTCTACAGAATCTATAATTGTTCCCAGAAAAGAAACTCTTGTAGACGGAGACAGCGAACTCTTTTCCACGTTCACCTTCCACCCGTGAGACCTGAGAAAAGCTAATACAATGTCTGTATGAGCCCTTGATCTGGAAAGGGACGACGCTTGGATTAGGATGTCGTCTAGGTAAGGTGCCACTGCAATGCCCCTCGGTCTTAGAACCGCTAGAAGGGACCCTAGCATCTTTGTGAAAATTCTGGGAGCAGTGGCTAAACCGAACGGAAGAGCCACAAACTAGTAATGTTTGTCCAGAAAGGCGAACCTTAGGAACTGATGATGATCTTTGTGGATAGGAATATGTAGGTACGCATCCTTTAAGTCCACAGTAGTCATGTATTGACCCTCCTGGATTGTTGGCAAAATCGTTCGAATGGTTTCCATTTTGAACGATGGAACTCTGAGGAATTTGTTTAGAATTTTTAAATCCAGAATTGGTCTGAAAGTTCCCTCTTTTTTGGGAACTACAAACAGGTTTGAGTAAAACCCCTGACCTTGTTCCACTGTTGGAACTGGGTGAATCACTCCCATTTTTAATAGATCTCCTACGCAATGTAAGAATGCCTGTCTCTTTATCTGGTCTGAAGATAAGCGAGACATGTGAAACCTTCCCCTTGGAGGAAGTTCTTTGAATTCTAGAAGATAACCCTGAGAGACTATTTCTAGTGCCCAGGGATCCTGAACATCTCTTGCCCAAGCCTGAGCAAAGAGAGAAAGTCTGCCCCCTAATAGATCCGGTCTCGGATCGGGGGCTACCCCTTCATGCTGTCTTGGTAGCAGCAGCAGGCTTCTTGGCCTGTTTACCCTTGTTCCAGCCTTGCATTGGTTTCCATGCTGGCTTAGCCTGGGAAGCGTTACCCTCTTGTCTAGAGGCTGCAGAGTTAGGAGACGGTCCGTTCCTGAAGTTGCGAAAGGAACGAAAATTAGATTTATTCTTAGCCTTAAAGGGCCTATCCTGTGGGAGGGCATGGCCCTTTCCCCCAGTGATGTCTGAAATAATCTCCTTCAATGCTGGCCCAAAAAGGGTCTTACCTTTGAAAGGAATATTAAGCAATTTTGTCTTGGAAGACACATCCGCCGACCAAGACTTTAGCCAGAGCGCTCTGTGCGCCACAATTGCAAAACCTGAATTTTTCGCCGCTAACTTCGCCAATTGCAAAGCGGCATCTAAAATAAAGGAATTCGCTAACTTAAGTGCGTGAATTCTGTCCATGACTTCCTCATATGGAGTCTCCTTATTGAGCGAATTTTCTAGTTCTTCGAACCAAAAACACGCCGCCGTTGTGACAGGAATAATGCACGAAATTGGTTGGAGGAGGAAACCTTGCTGAACAAATATCTTTTTAAGCAAACCCTCCAATTTTTTATCCATAGGATCTTTGAAAGCACAACTGTCCTCAATGGGAGGCCAACGTAGAAACTGCCCCCTCAACCTTAGGGACTGTTTGCCATGCGTCCCTCCTTGGGTCGACAATGGGGAACATTTTCTTAAATATAGGAGGTGGGACAAAAGGTATGCCTGGTTTCTCCCACTCCTTAGTCACTATGTCCGCCACCCTTTTGGGTATCGGAAAGGCATCAGGGTGCACAGGGACCTCTAGGAATTTGTCCATTTTGCACAATTTTTCTGGAATGACCAAAGAGTCACAATCGTCCAGAGTAGTTCGCACCTCCTTAAGCAGGGCGCGGAGATGTTCTAACTTAAATTTAAACGTCACAATATCAGGTTCTGCCTGTTGAGAAACTTTTCCTGAATCAGAAATTTCTCCCTCCGACAGACCCTCCCTCACTGCCAATTCTGACTGGTGTGAGGGTATGACAGATAAATTATCGTCAGCGCACCCTTGCTCATCCGCTGTATTTAAAACTAAGCAAACACGCTTTCTTTGAAATGCTGGCATTTTGGATAAAATATTAGCTATAGAATTATCCATTACTGCCGTTAATTGTTGCATAGTAACAAGCATTGGCGTGCTAGATGTACTAGGTGTCGCCTGCGCGGGCATAACTGGTGTTGACACAGAAGGAGAGGATGGTGAACTACCCCCACTACCTTCATTTGAGGAATCATCTAGGGCAATCTTATTAAATGTGACAGTACTGTCCTTACTTTGTTTGGACGCCATGGCATAATTCTCACATACATTTAAAGGGGGAACCACCTTGGCCTCCATACATACAGAACATGTTCTATCTGAAGGTACAGACATGTTAGACAGGCTTATACAGGCTATTAATGCAATAAAACCGTTTTTAAACAAAACCGTTACTGTCTCTTTAAATGTTAAACAGAGCACACTTTATTTCTGAATGTGTAAAAAACTATGAAGGAAATATCCGATCAAATTTGCACCCTAGTGTCTTAATGCTTTGAAAGTATTGCACACCAAATTTCAAGTTTGTAACCCCTTAAATGAGGAAACCGGAGCTATTTGATCAATTTACCAGCTTAAACCCACTACAGTCCCAGCCACAGCCTTTGCTGCGGCTTCACCTTTCCTTAGGGGATATTCGCCACAGAAATAAGCCTTCCAGAATCGTTTTTTATGGCCACCGGACCCTCTCACATGAAGCTGCATGCACTGCTTCCAGAAGTAACTGCGCAATTAAGGCGCGAAAATGAGGCCTCCTCCCTCTGCATACTAGAGTGAAAGGCCCTTCCTGACTGGAATAGGTGTCTAAACGACTGCCAGGCGATTAAAAAACGTTCCCAAAGTGTTTTCAAGTTCCAAAACACTCCAAAAGACATATAAATATTGTATAAATCAATCGATTTAGCCCATAATAGTGTCAACCAGTATATAGCCCATTAATAAGCCTTCATTCTGTTATGAGTCTAAGAAAATGGCTTACCGATCCCAAAAAGGGAAAATGACAGTCTTCTAGCATTACTATGTCTTGTTAGAAAATGGACTAGTCATACCTTGAGCAGAAAAGTCTGCAAACTGTTCCCCCCAACTGAAGTTCTCTGGGCTCAACAGTCCTGCGTGGGAACAGCAATTGATTTTAGTTACTGCTGCTAAAAACATAATTTATGCTTACCTGATAAATTTATTTCTCTTGTAGTGTATCCAGTCCACGGATCATCCATTACTTATGGGATATTAACTCCTCCCCAACAGGAAGTGCAAGAGGATTCACCCAGCAGAGCTGCTATATAGCTCCTCCCCTAACTGCCATTACCAGTCATTCGACCGAAAACATGCATAGAAAGGAAAACCATAGGGTACAGTGGTGACTGTAGTTTAATGGAAAAATTACCTGCCTTAAAGTGACAGGGCGGGCCGTGGACTGGATACACTACAAGAGAAATAAATTTATCAGGTAAGCATAAATTATGTTTTCTCTTGTTAAGTGTATCCAGTCCACGGATCATCCATTACTTATGGGATACCAATACCAAAGCTAAAGTACACGGATGACGGGAGGGACAGGCAGGCTCTTTATACGGAAGGAACCACTGCCTGAAGAACCTTTCTCCCAAAAACAGCCTCCGAAGAAGCAAAAGTGTCAAATTTGTAAAATTTGGAAAAAGTATGAAGAGAAGACCAAGTTGCAGCCTTGCAAATCTGTTCAACAGAAGCCTCATTCTTAAAGGCCCAAGTGGAAGCCACAGCTCTAGTAGAATGTGCTGTAATTCTTTCAGGAGGCTGCTGTCCAGCAGTCTCATAGGCTAACCGTATTATGCTACGAAGCCAAAAGGAGAGAGAGGTAGCCGAAGCTTTTTGACCTCTCCTCTGACCAGAATAAACGACAAACAGGGAAGACGTTTGTCGAAAATCCTTAGTTGCCTGTAGATAAAATTTCAGGGCACGGACTACATCTAGATTGTGTAGCAGACGTTCCTTTTTCGAAGAAGGATTAGGACACAAAGATGTAACCACAATCTCTTGATTGATATTCCTGTTAGTGACCACCTTAGGTAGGAACCCAGGTTTAGTACGCAGAACTACCTTGTCTGAATGAAAAATCAGATAAGGAGAATCACAATGTAAGGCAGATAACTCAGAGACTCTTCGAGCCGAGGAAATCGCCATTAAAAACAGAACTTTCCAAGATAACAACTTGATATCAATGGAATGAAGGGGTTCAAACGGAACCCCCTGTAAAACATTAAGAACTAAGTTCAAACTCCATGGTGGAGCAACAGTTTTAAACACAGGCTTGATCCTAGCTAAAGCCTGACAAAAAGCTTGAACGTCCGGAACTTCTGACAGACGTTTGTGTAAAAGAATGGACAGAGCTGAAATCTGTCCCTTTAAGGAACTAGCGGATAAACCCTTTTCTAAACCTTCTTGTAGAAAAGACAATATCCTCGGAATCCTAACCTTACTCCATGAGTAACTCTTGGATTCGCACCAATATAAGTATTTGCGCCATATCTTATGGAAAATCTTTCTGGTAACAGGCTTCCTAGCCTGTATTAAGGTATCAATAACTGACTCAGAAAAACCACGTTTTGATAAAAACATAATTTATGTAAGAACTTACCTGATAAATTCATTTCTTTCATATTAGCAAGAGTCCATGAGCTAGTGACGTATGGGATATACATTCCTACCAGGAGGGGCAAAGTTTCCCAAACCTCAAAATGCCTATAAATACACCCCTCACCACACCCACAATTCAGTTTAACGAATAGCCAAGAAGTGGGGTGATAAAAAAGTGCGAAAGCATATAAAATAAGGAATTGGAATAATTGTGCTTTATACAAAATCATAACCACCACAAAAAAAGGGCGGGCCTCATGGACTCTTGCTAATATGAAAGAAATGAATTTATCAGGTAAGTTCTTACATAAATTATGTTTTCTTTCATGTAATTAGCAAGAGTCCATGAGCTAGTGACGTATGGGATAATGACTACCCAAGAAGTGGATCTTTCCACACAAGAGTCACTAGAGAGGGAGGGATAAAATAAAGACAGCCAATTCCTGCTGAAAATAATCCACACCCAAAATAAAGTTTAACGAAAAACATAAGCAGAAGATTCAAACTGAAACCGCTGCCTGAAGTACTTTTCTACCAAAAACTGCTTCAGAAGAAGAAAATACATCAAAATGGTAGAATTTAGTAAAAGTATGCAAAGAGGACCAAGTCGCTGCTTTGCAGATCTGGTCAACCGAAGCTTCATTCCTAAACGCCCAGGAAGTAGAAACTGACCTAGTAGAATGAGCTGTAATTCTCTGAGGCGGAGTTTTACCCGACTCAACATAGGCAAGATGAATTAAAGATTTCAACCAAGATGCCAAAGAAATGGCAGAAGCTTTCTGGCCTTTTCTAGAACCGGAAAAGATAACAAATAGACTAGAAGTCTTACGAAAAGATTTCGTAGCTTCAACATAATATTTCAAAGCTCTAACAACATCCAAAGAATGCAACGATTTCTCCTTAGAATTCTTAGGATTAGGACATAATGAAGGAACCACAATTTCTCTACTAATGTTGTTGAAATTCACAACTTTAGGTAAAAATTCAAAAGAAGTTCGCAACACCGCCTTATCCTGATGAAAAATCAGAAAAGGAGACTCACAAGAAAGAGCAGATAATTCAGAAACTCTTCTGGCAGAAGAGATGGCCAAAAGGAACAAAACTTTCCAAGAAAGTAATTTAATGTCCAATGAATGCATAGGTTCAAACGGAGGAGCTTGAAGAGCTCCCAGAACCAAATTCAAACTCCAAGGAGGAGAAATTGACTTAATGACAGGTTTTATACGAACCAAAGCTTGTACAAAACAATGAATATCAGGAAGAATAGCAATCTTTCTGTGAAAAAGAACAGAAAGAGCAGAGATTTGTCCTTTCAAAGAACTTGCGGACAAACCTTTATCTAAACCATCCTGAAGGAACTGTAAAATTCTCGGTATTCTAAAAGATTGCCAGGAAAAATGATGAGAAAGACACCAAGAAATATAAGTCTTCCAGACTCTATAATATATCTCTCGAGATACAGATTTACGAGCCTGTAACATAGTATTAATCACAGAGTCAGAGAAACCTCTTTGACCAAGAATCAAGCGTTCAATCTCCATACCTTTAAATTTAAGGATTTCAGATCCTGATGGAAAAAAGGACCTTGTGACAGAAGGTCTGGTCTTAACGGAAGAGTCCACGGTTGGCAAGAGGCCATCCGGACAAGATCCGCATACCAAAACCTGTGAGGCCATGCCGGAGCTACCAGCAGAACAAACGAGCATTCCTTCAGAATCTTGGAGATTACTCTTGGAATAAGAACTAGAGGCGGAAAGATATAGGCAGGATGATACTTCCAAGGAAGTGATAATGCATCCACTGCCTCCGCCTGAGGATCCCGGGATCTGGACAGATACCTGGGAAGTTTCTTGTTTAGATGGGACGCCATCAGATCTATTTCTGGAAGTTCCCACATTTGAACAATCTGAAGAAATACCTCTGGGTGAAGAGACCATTCGCCCGGATGCAACGTTTGGCGACTGAGATAATCCGCTTCCCAATTGTCTACACCTGGGATATGAACCGCAGAGATTAGACAGGAGCTGGATTCCGCCCAAACCAAAATTCGAGATACTTCTTTCATAGCCAGAGGACTGTGAGTCCCTCCTTGATGATTGATGTATGCCACAGTTGTGACATTGTCTGTCTGAAAACAAATGAACGATTCTCTCTTCAGAAGAGGCCAAAACTGAAGAGCTCTGAAAATTGCACGGAGTTCCAAAATATTGATCGGTAATCTCACCTCCTGAGATTCCCAAACTCCTTGTGCCGTCAGAGATCCCCACACAGCTCCCCAACCTGTGAGACTTGCATCTGTTGAAATTACAGTCCAGGTCGGAAGCACAAAAGAAGCCCCCTGAACTAAACGATGGTGATCTGTCCACCATGTTAGAGAGTGTCGAACAATCGGTTTTAAAGATATTAATTGAGATATCTTCGTGTAATCCTTGCACCATTGCTTCAGCATACAGAGCTGAAGAGGTCGCATGTGAAAACGAGCAAAGGGGATCGCGTCCGATGCAGCAGTCATAAGACCTAGAATTTCCATGCATAAGGCTACCGAAGGGAATGATTGTGACTGAAGGTTTCGACAAGCTGTAATCAACTTTAGACGTCTCTTGTCTGTTAAAGACAGAGTCATGGACACTGAATCCATCTGGAAACCCAGAAAGGTTACCCTTGTCTGAGGAATCAAAGAACTTTTTGGTAAATTGATCCTCCAACCATGATCTTGAAGAAACAACACAAGTCGATTCGTATGAGATTCTGCTAAATGTAAAGACTGAGCAAGTACCAAGATATCGTCCAAATAAGGAAATACCACAATACCCTGTTCTCTGATTACAGACAGCAGGGCACCGAGAACCTTTGTAAAAATTCTTGGAGCTGTAGCTAGGCCAAACAGCAGAGCCACAAACTGGTAATGCTTGTCCAGAAACAAGAATCTCAGAAACTGATAATGAACTGGATGAATCGGAATATGCAGATATGCATCCTGTAAATCTATTGTGGACATATAATTCCCTTGCTGAACAAAAGGTAAGATAGTCCTTACAGTTACCATCTTGAACGTTGGTATCCTTACATAACGATTCAATATTTTTAGATCCAGAACTGGTCTGAAAGAATTCTCCTTCTTTGGTACAATGAAGAGATTTGAATAAAACCCCATCCCCTGTTCCGGAACTGGAACTGGCATAATTACTCCAGTCAACTCTAGATCTGAAACACATTTCAGAAATGCTTGAGCTTTTACTGGATTTACTGGGACACGGGAAAGAAAAAATCTCTTTGCAGGAGGTCTCAACTTGAAACCAATTCTGTACCCTTCTGAAACAATGCTCTGAATCCAAAGATTGTGAACAGAATTGATCCAAATTTCCTTGAAAAAACGTAACCTGCCCCCTACCAGCTGAGCTGGAATGAGGGCCGCACCTTCATGTGGACTTAGAAGCAGGCTTTGCCTTTCTAGCTGGCTTGGATTTATTCCAAACTGGAGATGGTCTCCAAACTGAAACTGCTCCTGAGGATGAAGGATCAGGCTTTTGTTCTTTGTTGAAACGAAAGGAACGAAAACGATTATTAGCCCTGTTTTTACCTTTAGATTTTTTATCCTGTGGTAAAAAAGTTCCTTTCCCACCAGTAACAGTTGAAATAATGGAATCCAACTGAGAACCAAATAATTTGTTACCCTGGAAAGAAATGGAAAGTAGAGTTGATTTAGAAGCCATATCAGCATTCCAAGTTTTAAGCCATAAAGCTCTTCTAGCTAAAATAGCTAGAGACATAAACCTGACATCAACTCTGATAATATCAAAAATGGCATCACAGATAAAATTATTAGCATGTTGAAGAAGAATAATAATATCATGAGAATCACGATGTGTTACTTGTTGCGCTAAAGTTTCCAACCAAAAAGTTGAAGCTGCAGCAACATCAGCCAAAGATATAGCAGGTCTAAGAAGATTACCTGAACACAGATAAGCTTTTCTTAGAAAGGACTCAATTTTCCCATCTAGAGGATCCTTAAACGAAGTACCATCTGACGTAGGAATAGTAGTACGTTTAGCAAGGGTAGAAATAGCCCCATCAACTTTAGGGATCTTGTCCCAAAATTCTAATCTGTCAGACGGCACAGGATATAATTGCTTAAAACGTTTAGAAGGAGTAAATGAATTACCCAAATTATCCCATTCTTTGGAAATTACTGCAGAAATAGCATCAGGGACAGGAAAAACTTCTGGAATAACTACAGGAGATTTAAAAACCTTATTTAAACGTTTAGATTTAGTATCAAGAGGACCAGAATCCTCTATTTCTAAAGCAATTAGGACTTCTTTAAGTAAAGAACGAATAAATTCCATTTTAAATAAATATGAAGATTTATCAGCATCAACCTCTGAGACAGAATCCTCTGAACCAGAGGAATCATCAGAATCAGAATGATGATGTTCAGTTAAAAATTCATCTGTAGGGAGAGAAGTTTTAAAAGATTTTTTACGTTTACTAGAAGGAGAAATAACAGACATAGCCTTCTTTATGGATTCAGAAACAAAATCTCTTATATTATCAGGAACATTCTGCACCTTAGATGTTGAAGGAACTGCAACAGGCAATGGTACTTTACTAAAGGAAATATTATCTGCTTTAACAAGTTTGTCATGACAATCAATACAAACAACAGCTGGAGAAATAGCTACCAAAAGTTTACAGCAGATACACTTAGCTTTGGTAGATTCAGCACTTGACAGCGATTTTCCTGTAGTATCTTCTGACTCAGATGCAACGTGAGACATCTTGCAATATGTAAGAGAAAAAACAACATATATATAAAGCAAAATTGATCAAATTCCTTAAATGACAGTTTCAGGAATGGGAAAAAATGCCAAAGAACAAGCTTCTAGCAACCAGAAGCAATAAAAAATGAGACTTAAATAATGTGGAGACAAAAGTGACGCCCATATTTTTTCGCGCCAAATAAGACGCCCACATTTATTTGGCGCCTAAATGCTTTTTGGCGCCAAAAATGACGCCACATCCGGAACGCCGACATTTTTGGCGCAAAATAACGTCAAAAAATGACGCAACTTCCGGCGACACGTATGACGCCGGAAACGGAAATAGAATTTTTGCACCAAAAAATTCCGCGCCAAGAATGACGCAATAAAATGAAGCATTTTCAGCCCCCGCGAGCCTAACAGCCCACAGGGAAAAAGTCAAATTTTAAGGTAAGAAAAATGTTAAAATGCATTATCCCAAATATGAAACTGACTGTCTGAAAATAAGGAAAGTTGAACATTCTGAGTCAAGGCAAATAAATGTTTGAATACATATATTTAGAACTTTATAAACAAAGTGCCCAACCATAGCTAGGAGTGTCACAGAAAATAAGACTTACTTACCCCAGGACACTCATCTACATATAGTAGATAGCCAAACCAGTACTGAAACGAGAATCAGCAGAGGTAATGGTATATATAAGAGTATATCGTCGATCTGAAAAGGGAGGTAAGAGATGAATCTCTACGACCGATAACAGAGAACCTATGAAATAGACCCCTTAGAAGGAGATCACTGCATTCAAATAGGCAATACTCCTCACATCCCTCTGACATTCACTGCACGCTGAGAGGAAAACCGGGCTCCAACTTGCTGCGGAGCGCATATCAACGTAGAATCTAGCACAAACTTACTTCACCACCTCCATCGGAGGCAAAGTTTGTAAAACTGAATTGTGGGTGTGGTGAGGGGTGTATTTATAGGCATTTTGAGGTTTGGGAAACTTTGCCCCTCCTGGTAGGAATGTATATCCCATACGTCACTAGCTCATGGACTCTTGCTAATTACATGAAAGAAATCAAGCGTTCAATTTCCAAGCAGTCAGCTTCAGAGAAATTAGATTTTGATGTTTGAAGGGACCCTGGATCAGAAGGTCCTGTTTCAGAGGTAGCGACCAAGGTGGACAGGATGACATGTCCACTAGATCTGCATACCAAGTCCTGCGTGGCCATGCAGGCGCTATTAGAATCACTGATGCTCTCTCCTGTTTGATTCTGGCAATCAATCGAGGAAGCATCGGGAAGGGTGGAAACACATAAGCCATCCCGAAGGTCCAAGGTGCTGTCAAAGCATCTATCAGAACCGCTCCCGGATCCCTGGATCTGGACCCGTAACGAGGAAGCTTGGCGTTCTGTCGAGACGCCATGAGATCTCTCTCTGGTTTGCCCCAACGTCGAAGTATTTGGGCAAAGACCTCCGGATGAAGTTCCCACTCCCCCGGATGAAAAGTCTGACGACTTAAGAAATCCGCCTCCCAGTTCTCCACTCCCGGGATGTGGATTGCTGACAGGTGGCAAGAGTGAGACTCTGCCCAGCGAATTATCTTTGATACTTCCATCATTGCTAGGGAGCTTCTTGTCCCTCCCTGATGGTTGATGTAAGCTACAGTCGTGATGTTGTCCGACTGAAACCTGATGAACCCCGAGTTGTTAACTGGGGCCAAGCCAGAAGGGCATTGAGAACTGCTCTCAATTCCAGAATGTTTATTGGTAGGAGACTCTCCTCCTGATTCCATTGTCCCTGAGCCTTCAGAGAATTCCAGACAGCGCCCCAACCTAGTAGGCTGGCGTCTGTTGTTACAATTGTCCAGTCCGGCCTGCTGAATGGCATCCCCCTGGACAGATGTGGCCGAGAAAGCCACCATAGAAGAGAATTTCTGGTCTCTTGATCCAGATTCAGAGTAGGGGACAAGTCTGAGTAATCCCCATTCCACTGACTTAGCATGCACAATTGCAGCGGTCTGAGATGTAGACGTGCAAAGGGTACTATGTCCATTGCTGCTACCATTAAGCCGATCACCTCCATGCATTGAGCTACTGACGGGTGTTGAATGGAATGAAGGACACGGCATGCATTTTGAAGCTTTGTTAACCTGTCTTCTGTCAGGTAAATCTTCATTTCTACAGAATCTATAAGAGTCCCCAAGAAGGGAACTCTTGTGAGTGGAAAGAGAGAACTCTTCTTTTCGTTCACCTTCCATCCATGCGACCTTAGAAATGCCAGTACTAACTCTGTATGAGACTTGGCAGTTTGAAAGCTTGAAGCTTGTATCAGAATGTCGTCTAGGTAAGGAGCTACCGCAATTCCCCGCGGTCTTAGTACCGCCAGAAGAGCACCCAGAACCTTTGTGAAGATTCTTGGAGCTGTAGCCAATCCGAATGGAAGAGCCACAAACTGGTAATGCCTGTCTAGGAAGGCAAACCTTAGGTACCGATAATGATCTTTGTGAATCGGTATGTGAAGGTAAGTATCTTTTAAATCTACAGTGGTCATGTACTGACCCTCTTGGATCATAGGTAAAATTGTCCGAATAGTCTCCATCTTGAACGATGGAACTCTTAGGAATTTGTTTAGGATCTTTAAGTCCAGGATTGGTCTGAAAGTTCCCTCTTTTTTGGGAACCACAAACAGATTTGAGTAAAACCCCTGTCCCTGTTCCGATCGTGGAACTGGATGGATTACTCCCATTAACAAGAGCTCTTGTACGCAGCGTAGAAACGCCTCTTTCTTTGTCTGGATTGTTGACAATCTTGACAGATGAAATCTCTCTCTTGGAGGAGAGTATTTGAAGTCCAGAAGGTATCCCTGAGATATTATCTCTAGCGCCCAGGGATCCTGAACATCTCTTGCCCAAGCCTGGGCGTAGAGAGAAAGTCTGCCCCCCACTAGATCCGATCCCGGATCGGGGGCCCTCAATTCATGCTGTCTTAGGGGCAGCAGCAGGTTTCCTAGTCTGCTTGCCCTTGTTCCAGGACTGGTTAGGTTTCCAGCCTTGTCTGTAGCGAGCAACAGCTCCTTCCTGTTTTGGTGCAGAGGAAGTTGATGCTGCTCCAGCTTTGAAATTACGAAAGGAACGAAAATTAGACTGTCTAGTCTTGGCTTTGGCTTTGTCCTGAGGCAGGGCATGGCCTTTACCTCCTGTAATGTCAGCGATAATCTCTTTCAACCCGGGCCCGAATAAGGTCTGCCCTTTGAAAGGTATATTAAGCAATTTAGACTTAGAAGTAACATCAGCTGACCAGGATTTTAGCCACAGCGCCCTGCGTGCCTGAATGGCGAATCCTGAATTCTTCGCCGTAAGTTTAGTAAGATGTACTACGGCCTCCGAAATGAATGAATTAGCTAGTTTAAGGACTCTAAGCCTGTCCGTAATGTCGTCCAGAGTAGCTGAACCAATGTTCTCTTCCAGAGACTCAATCCAGAATGCCGCTGCAGCCGTGATCGGCGCAATGCATGCAAGGGGTTGCAATATAAAACCTTGTTGAACAAACATTTTCTTAAGGTAACCCTCTAACTTTTTATCCATTGGATCTGAAAAAGCACAGCTATCCTCCACCGGGATAGTGGTACGCTTAGCTAAGGTAGAAACTGCTCCCTCCACCTTAGGGACCGTTTGCCATAAGTCCCTTGTGGTGGCGTCTATTGGAAACATTTTTCTAAATATCGGAGGGGGTGAGAACGGCACACCGGGTCTATCCCACTCCTTAGTAACAATTTCAGTAAGTCTCTTAGGTATAGGAAAAACCTCAGTACTCGTCGGTACCGCAAAATATTTATCCAACCTACACATTTTCTCTGGTATTGCAACTGTGTTACAATCATTCAGAGCCGCTAACACCTCCCCTAGTAATACACGGAGGTTTTCCAGTTTAAATTTAAAATTTGAAATATCTGAATCCAGTCTGTTTGGATCAGAACCGTCACCCACAGAATGAAGTTCTCCGTCCTCATGTTCTGCCACCTGTGACGCAGTGTCTGACATGGCCCTAATATTATCAGCGCACTCTGTTCTCACCCCAGAGTGATCACGCTTACCTCTTAGTTCTGGTAATTTAGCCAAAACCTCAGTCATAACAGTAGCCATATCCTGTAATGTGATTTGTAATGGCCGCCCAGATGTACTCGGCGCTACAATATCACGCACCTCCCTCTGAGCGGGAGATGTAGGTACTGACACGTGAGGCGAGTTAGTCGGCATAACTCTCCCCTCGTTGTTTGGTGAAATTTGTTCAATTTGTACAGATTGACTTTTATTTAAAGTAGCATCAATACAGTTAGTACATAAATTTCTATTGGGCTCCACTTTGGCATTGCAACAAATGACACAGGTATCATCCTCTGAATCAGACATGTTTAACACACTAGCAAATAAACTTGCAACTTGGAAATACAATTCAATTAGAATAATATTAAAACGTACTGTGCCTTTAAGAAGCACAGAAGATCTATGACAGTTGAAAATTAATAAATTGAAACAGTTATAGCCTCAATCCTTGTAAACAACACAACTTTAGCAAAGGTTTAATCCCATTAGCAAAGATAACAAATTCTGAAAGCAGGAAACAAATTACAGAATAAACGTTTTTTATCTCAGTCAAACTATAATTCTCACAGCTCTGCTGAGAGAAATTACCTCCCTCAAAATAAGTTTTGAAGACCCCTGAGCTCTGTAGAGATGAACCGGATCATGCAGGGAATACAATGAGTTGCTGACTGAAATATTTGATGCAGTAAAAGCGCCAAAAAAACGGCCCCTCACACACAGCAGTGAGGGAGAACAGAAACTGTCAGAAAAACAGATTAAGTAACTGCCAAGTGGAAAAATAGTGCCCAAACATTTATTCACTCAGTACCTCAGTAAATGAAAACGATTTTACATTCCAGCAAAAACGTTAAACATAATCTCTAGTTATTAAACAGCTTTATGTATTTCTTACAGTGTAATTCTAGTGAAGTACCATTCCCCAGAATACTGAAGTGTAAAGTATACATACATGACATTATATCGGTATGGCAGGATTTTCTCATCAATTCCATTGTCAGAAAATAAAAACTGCTACATACCTCTATGCAGATTCATCTGCCCGCTGTCCCCTGATCTGAAGTTTACCTCTCCTCAGATGGCCGAGAAACAGCAATATGATCTTAACTACTCCGGCTAAAATCATAACAAAAACTCTGGTAGATTCTTCTTCAAACTCTGCCAGAGAGATAATAACACACTCCGGTGCTATTTTAAAATAACAAACTTTTGATTGAAGATATAAAACTAAGTATAATCACCATAGTCCTCTCACACATCCTATCTAGTCGTTGGGTGCAAGAGAATGACTGGGAGTGACGTAGGGGGGAGGAGCTATATGCAGCTCTGCTGGGTGAATCCTCTTGCACTTCCTGTTGGGGAGGAGTAATATCCCAGAAGTAATGATGACCCGTGGACTGATCACACTTAACAGAAGAAAAATGAGTTAGCTAACTTAAGGGCTTTAAGCTTGTGTGTAATCTCATCTAATGGAGCTGATTCAAGTGTCTCTTCCAGAGACTCAAACCAAAATGCTGCTGCAGCCGTGACAGGCGCAATGCATGCAAGAGGTTGCAATATAAAACCTTGTTGAACAAACATTTTCTTAAGGTAACCCTCTAACTTTTTATCCATTGGATCTGAAAAGGCACAGCTATCCTCCACCGGGATAGTGGTACGCTTAGCTAAAGTAGAAACTGCTCCCTCCACCTTAGGGACCGTTTGCCATAAGTCCCGTGTGGTGGCGTCTATTGGAAACATCTTTCTAAATATCGGAGGGGTGAGAACGGCACACCGGGTCTATCCCACTCCTTAGTAACAATTTCAGTAAGTCTCTTAGGTATAGGAAAAACGTCAGTACTCGCCGGTACCGCAAAATATTTATCCAACCTACACATTTTCTCTGGTATTGCAACTGTGTTACAATCATTCAGAGCCGCTAACACCTCCCCTAGTAATACACGGAGGTTTTCCAGCTTAAATTTAAAATTTGAAATATCTGAATCCAGTTTGTTTGGATCAGAACCGTCACCCGCAGAATGAAGCTCTCCGTCCTCATGTTCTGCAAATTGTGACGCAGTGTCTGACATGGCCCTAATATTATCAGCGCACTCTGTTCTCACCCCAGAGTGATCACGCTTACCTCTTAGTTCTGGTAATTTAGCCAAAACTTCAGTCATAACAGTAGCCATATCCTGTAATGTGATTTGTAATGGCCGCCCAGATGTACTCGGCGCTACAATATCACGCACCTCCCGAGCGGGAGATGCAGGTACTGACACGTGAGGCGAGTTAGTCGGCATAACTCTCCCCTCGTTGTTTGGTGAAATATGTTCAATTTGTACAGATTGACTTTTATTTAAAGTAGCATCAATACAGTTAGTACATAAATTTCTATTGGGCTCCACTTTGGCTTTAGCACATATAGCACAGATATCGTCCTCTGAATCAGACATGTTTAACACACTAGCAAATAAACTAGCAACTTGGAAATACTTTTCAAGTAATTTACTATAATATGAAAACGTACTGTGCCTATAAGAAGCACAGAAAAAGTTATGACAGTTGAAAATTAATAAACTGAAAAGTTATAGCATCAAATCTTTGTAAAAAACACAATTTTAGCAAAGGATTGCTCCCATTAGCAAAGGATAACTAACCCTGATAGCAGAAAAAAAAAAAAAAATACAGAAATAAACGTTTTTTTATCACAGTCAACTACAATCTCACAGCTCTGCTGTGAGTGATTACCTCTATCAAAACAAGTTTTGAAGACCCCTGAGTTCTGTAGAGATGAACCGGATCATGCAGGGAAGACAATAAACTTCTGACTGAATTTTTTGATGCGTAGCAAAAGCACCAAAAAAGGCCCCTCCCCCTCACACATAACAGTGAGAGAGATCAGTAAACTGTCATAAATTAAATAAAACGACTGCCAAGTGGAAAAAAATAGTGCCCAAAACATTTTTTCACCCAGTACCTCAGAAAATTAAACGATTTTACATGCCAGCAAAAAACGTTTAACATTAATAAATTGAGTGTTATTAAAAAGCCTGTTGCTAGTCCCTGCAAATTAGGCTAAAGTTTTATGCATACAGTATAATTCCAGTGAAGTGCCATTCCCCAGAATACTGAAGTGTAAAATATACATACATGACAGCCTGATACCAGTTGCTGCTACTGCATTTAAGGCTGAGTTTACATTATATCGGTATGGCAGAATTTTCTCATCAATTCCATTGTCAGAAAATAATAAGCTGCTACATACCTCTTTGCAGATTAATCTGCCCGCTGTCCCCTGATCTGAAGTTTACCTCTCCTCAGATGGCCGAGAAACAGCAATATGATCTTAACTACTCCGGCTAAAATCATAGAAAAACTCAGGTAGATTCTTCTTCAAATTCTACCAGAGAAGGAATAACACACTCCGGTGCTATTATAAAATAACAAACTTTTGATTGAAGGTATGAAACTAAGTATAATCACCACAGTCCTCTCACACATCCTATCTATTCGTTGGGTGCAAGAGAATGACTGGTAATGGCAGTTAGGGGAGGAGCTATATAGCAGCTCTGCTGGGTGAATCCTCTTGCACTTCCTGTTGGGGAGGAGTTAATATCCCATAAGTAATGGATGATCCGTGGACTGGATACACTTAACAAGAGAAATCATACTCCTCTTTAAACAGAACTCTTCATCACTTTCTGTTTTAGAATAAATAGTACAAACCGGCACTATTTTAAAATAACAAACTCTTGATAGAAGAATAAAAAACTACAACTAACACCACATACTCTTTACCATCCCCGTGGAGATGCTACTTGTTCAGAGCGGCAAAGAGAATGACTGGGGGGCGGAGCCAGAGGGGGGGCTATATGGGCAGCTTTTGCTGTGCTCTCTTTGCCATTTCCTGTTAGGGAAGAGAATATTCCCACAAGCAAGGATGAAGCCGTGGACCGGACACACCAATGTAGGAGAAAGGGCTGCAAGAAACCCCAGTGTTCTCTCCAGGATTTATTTAAATGGGCAAATTATCTGGCTGGTTTTACTGAAAACACTAAAATTGAAGCCAATATTAAATCTTTTCAATGTTTGTTCCACAAACATTACATTCAAGTATGTTAAATGATGCAATTAATTTGTGCTTTGGATAGATTAAGTATTATTCATAAATAACAAAATGTTATAATATTACAATGCCCCCGCAGTTTTACTTCATAATTATTATTATTGGTTATTTGTAGAGCGCTGATGAAAAGATGAACAAACCGGGGAGTCTGTTTCCATAAAAACACTCTTTATTTCTTGCACGTTAAAATACAACAGTGTATCATCCACCACTGTGTTGTAAATACTGTAACGCTGTCGACACACTCGGAAGCCTTTACAACACAGTGGTGGATGATACACTGTTGTAGTTTAACATGCAAGAAATAAAGAGTGTTTTTATGGAAACAGACTCCCGGTTTGTTCATCTTTTCATCTACATTCATACCTATTTGCCTGATACTGGGTGGAGCCAAGACTTACACGGCATTGCTGGGAAAAGTTTGTTTTGCACCGAGTAGGAGTGACGAAGCCGGCACAGACTACAGCTTACCCTGAGGAGGAGAGGTGTCACAGCGGACGAAAGGGTCCGAAGTATACATCCGTCTCTGTGGACCGGGGTAAGACTGCTTTACATTACTGCATACAACTTATGACTTTGACTGAGTTTCCAGCCCTGGTGCACACGATACAGAGTGTCTGCTTTTTTTTCAGAGTAATACCTTGCTTAAGATGTTTTTCTTAACGGCAGGGAAACTGTTAAAATTAAATTGTACTTCACATTTTATCCTGGCCTCACAAAAACAGTTTATCTATGGATTAAAGGTACTTTTGAATTAGTTCTTAAAGGGACAAAAATGTAGTATTATTGTATTTGTAGAGCGCCAACAGATTCCGCAGCGCTATATAATGCCACCCGAATGGCAATATTGTGGGGCACACTGGAACCCTATAACTACGACAAACATTACGCTGTCAGAAGTGGACAAGCTAATACAATGCTGCTGGAGCTGAGCAAGAAACGGATTAGGAGCTCTAGAAATTATTTCCCTGAAGCTCAGACTCCAGCTCGGTTTGACCTGCAAATCCCTGTGAGACAGGAGAGTGGCATTTTCTGGGCTGGATTCCTATGTTGACCTAAAGCCCTAGAAATCTGTATTTAATAAAAAAAAGGAATGACATTGGTAGAATATCTGCATGAGAATCAAGAGACTTGAAACATCAGCCAGATAAAACTGGATTCCTGGTTCCCAAAAAAAAATAAATATCTGTACGCTGGTCTTGTGACTCACATGGTTATAAGTTTTGACCATAGTATCGATGCACTGTAAGTTACTGTTATTACCAGCCAGCAACATGAGCAGAATGTTACAGATACACTGTAAGTTACTGTTATTAACAGCCAGCAACATGAGCAGAATGTTACAGATACACTGTAAGTTACTGTTATTAACAGCCAGCATCATGAGCAGAATGTTACAGATACACTGTAAGTTACTGTTATTAACAGCCAGCAACATGAGCAGAATGTTACAGATACACTGTAAGTTACTGTTAACAGCCAGCAACATGAGCAGAATGTTACAGATACACTGTAAGTTACTTTTATTACCAGCCAGCAACATGAGCAGAATGTTACAGATACACTGTAAGTTACTGTTAACAGCCAGCAACATGAGCAGAATGTTACAGATACACTGTAAGTTACTGTTATTAACAGCCAGCAACATGAGCAGAATGTTACAGATACACTGTAAGTTACTGTTATTAACAGCCAGCAACATGAGCAGAATGTTACAGATATACTGTAAGTTACTGTTATTAACAGCCAGCAACATGAGCAGAATGTTACAGATACACTGTAAGTTACTGTTATTAACAGCCAGCAACATGAGCAGAATGTTACAGATATACTGTAAGTTACTTTTATTAACAGCCAGCATCATGAGCAGAATGTTACAGATACACTGTAAGTTACTGTTATTACCAGCCAGCAACATGAGCAGAATGTTACAGATACACTGTAAGTTACTTTTATTAACAGCCAGCAACATGAGCAGAATGTTACAGATACACTGTAAGTTACTGTTATTAACAGCCATCATCATGAGCAGAATGTTACAGATACACTGTAAGTTACTGTTATTACCAGCCAGCAACATGAGCAGAATGTTACAGATACACTGTAAGTTACTGTTATTACCAGCCAGCAACATGAGCAGAATGTTACAGATACACTGTAAGTTACTGTTATTACCAGCCAGCAACATGAGCAGAATGTTAGATACACTGTAAGTTACTGTTATTACCAGCCAGCAACATGAGCAGAATGTTACAGATACACTGTAAGTTACTGTTATTAACAGCCAGCATCATGAGCAGAATGTTACAGATACACTGTAAGTTACTGTTATTACCAGCCAGCATCATGAGCAGAAGGTTACAGATATACTGTAAGTTACTGTTATTAACAGCCAGCAACATGAGCAGAATGTTACAGATACACTGTAAGTTACTGTTATTAACAGCCAGCAACATGAGCAGAATGTTACAGATACACTGTAAGTTACTGTTATTACCAGCCAGTAACATGAGCAGAATGTTACAGATACACTGTAAGTTACTGTTATTACCAGCCAGCATCATGAGCAGAATGTTACAGATACACTGTAAGTTACTGTTATTACCAGCCAGCATCATGAGCAGAATGTTACAGATATACTGTAAGTTACTGTTATTACCAGCCAGCAACATGAGCAGAATGTTACAGATACACTGTAAGTTACTGTTATTAACAGCCAGCAACATGAGCAGAATGTTACAGATACACTGTAAGTTACTGTTATTACCAGCCAGCATCATGAGCAGAATGTTACAGACACACTGTAGGACATGCAGTAAATCTGATAAGCAAATTACATATAGAGGCTTCATTTTATTGCACCAACAAGGCACAGTAAAATCTAAACTGAATTCCATATAAATGCTTTATTGTAGTAAAAACACAACAAATATAAAGGACTTGTATTATTTATTTTGGCTACTTAAAGGGACACTAAACCCAATTTTTGTGATTCAGACAAAGCATGCAATTTTAAGCAACTTTCTAATTTACTCCTATTATCAAATGTTCTTCATTCTCTTGGTATCTTTATTTGAAATGCAAGAAAGTTTAGATGCCGGCCCAATTTTGGTGAAAAACCTGGGTTATTTTTGCTGATTGGTGGATAAATTCATCCACCAATAAAAAAGTGCTGTCCAGAGTACTGAACCAAAAAAGAAGCTTAGATACCTTCTTTTTCAAATAAAGATAGCAAGTGAACGAAGAAAAATTGATAATAGGAGTAAATTAGAAAGATGCTTAAAATTGCATGCTCTCTCTCAATCACGAAAGAAAAAAAATTGGGTTTAGTGTCCCTTTAAATGTAGGATATTGTGTTGCTTTCTATAGGAGTACCTCATGCAGAATTCAGAACCATGATCCTGCAACATGCTACAAAGGGATTGTTTGATCAGTTCAGCAGCTCATTTATAAAAAGGAGTGGATATAACATTCCATCCAAAATTGGAATCAGCATGGATGGCATTTCAGTTTTTAATAGAAGCATTGTAGTAATATACAAGAATTCGCAAAAACACTTCAAATAAAAGTTATAAGGTGTTTGTAACATCTGGTAATGACTTAATTTGTTAATAACTGACATGATACAACCCCCAATTGTGCTCTGGGCAGCTGCAGTAGTTAAAATGCTGGTGCACTGAGAATATCTAGCTATGATTCACATGCACGTGCAGAGAAAAATACCAACACCAAAACCGTGATAACTTACTAGAAGCATTTGCAGATACATTTATATTGCAAATATGTTATTCATCTATGTGTATTTAAATTCTGATCAGAATATCCCTATAAAAGGGACATTAAACTGCTAGGTAACTACAGTAGCGGTTATTACCATGGTGGTATTTTTTCTCCTGTACCTGCAGCTATTTTCAAACTCAATGTCTTATTATAGCTCTTTACAGGTATTAGCGAGTGAAGCAGTGAATCTTCACACTGGGCGCCGCCATATTGTAACTTATATAGGGCTGCAACTAACTATTATTTTCATAATCGATTTATCGGACGATTATTTTTTCTATTAATCGACTAAAAATAATAATCAATAATTGTTTCCTATATCTTAAATCCACATGAGTGTTACAAATATAAACTTCAGACTAAAACTTTACATTAACACAACTGTTTGTCCAATTTTTAAGCAGCAGAGCACAGTTTTATAATTAAACAAAACCACAAACTGTTTGAAAAGAGTAGAACTAGACAGAGTTAGACTATCACTGTTAATAACATTCTGTTATTCACTCTTTCAGAAACTTTGCATTGAAATTAAAAAATCTCAACATGTCCACATGCTACTGGCTAAGGCTCTCTGTTTGCAGCTATATTTCCTGCAGCAGAGAAGAGGCACTCAGATGGTGTTAAGGTGCCTGAGAAGCGTAATTAAGGTATTGCCAATTTTCCCAAAGTGGGCTATTTATCTATTTTACCTCTTCGCCAATGCAAAAGGGGTTTCCACCTTGGCAAGGGGCCTCTCAATAAAGTAAGGCTGGACTTCATTCTAACATAAAAATATCTTAATTATCTATATGCAATGGTAAATAACCAGCCATAAGGTTAGGGGAAAATATCTAGTCTGCTCTAAAAATAACAGATATATACTTAGAGGTTGAATCTGGTACATATCACAATTTATTAAAAATATTTAAAATAAAAAGCGCCAAGGACTTTATATCAATAACAGGACAAACCCTTACACATTTATCTAAAAAAGTACATATAATTAGCAACAAGCAATACGCTAATAATTGTGCAAACAGATAATAGTGCACCTCAATTCAAATAACTCCCATCAATCTAGGGCTAGGTGTAAATAACAAGCTCAGCACTATATTATGCAAAGCACATAAGCCAGGAGTAGTTGTAAACGTATAGTGTCCTGAAAAACATAATTTATGTAAGAACTTACCTGATAAATTAATTTCTTTCATATTAGCAAGAGTCCATGAGCTAGTGACGTATGGGATATACATTCCTACCAGGAGGGGCAAAGTTTCCCAAACCTCAAAATGCCTATAAATACACCCCTCACCACACCCACAATTCAGTTTAACGAATAGCCAAGAAGTGGGGTGATAAAAAAGTGCGAAAGCATATAAAATAAGGAATTGGAATAATTGTGCTTTATACAAAAATCATAACCACCACAAAAAAGGGTGGGCCTCATGGACTCTTGCTAATATGAAAGAAATGAATTTATCAGGTAAGTTCTTACATAAATTATGTTTTCTTTCATGTAATTAGCAAGAGTCCATGAGCTAGTGACGTATGGGATAATGATTACCCAAGATGTGGATCTTTCCACGCAAGAGTCACTAGAGAGGGAGGGATAAAATAAAGACAGCCAATTCCTGCTGAAAATAATCCACACCCAAAATAAAGTTTAATGAAAAACATAAGCAGAAGATTCAAACTGAAACCGCTGCCTGAAGTACTTTTCTACCAAAAACTGCTTCAGAAGAAGAAAATACATCAAAATGGTAGAATTTAGTAAAAGTATGCAAAGAGGACCAAGTTGCTGCTTTGCAAATCTGATCAATCGAAGCTTCATTCCTAAACGCCCAGGAAGTAGAAACTGACCTAGTAGAATGAGCTGTAATCCTTTGAGGCGGAGTTTTACCTGACTCAACATAGGCAAGATGAATTAAAGATTTCAACCAAGATGCCAAAGAAATGGCAGAAGCTTTCTGGCCTTTTCTAGAACCAGAAAACAGAATTTATGTTTACCTGATAAATTACTTTCTCCAACGGTGTGTCCGGTCCACGGCGTCATCCTTACTTGTGGGATATTCTCTTCCCCAACAGGAAATGGCAAAGAGCCCAGCAAAGCTGGTCACATGATCCCTCCTAGGCTCCGCCTTCCCCAGTCATTCGACCGACGTAAAGGAGGAATATTTGCATAGGAGAAATCATATGATACCGTGGTGACTGTAGTTAAAGAAAATAAATTATCAAACCTGATTAAAAAACCAGGGCGGGCCGTGGACCGGACACACCGTTGGAGAAAGTAATTTATCAGGTAAACATAAATTCTGTTTTCTCCAACATAGGTGTGTCCGGTCCACGGCGTCATCCTTACTTGTGGGAACCAATACCAAAGCTTTAGGACACGGATGAAGGGAGGGAGCAAATCAGGTCACCTAAATGGAAGGCACCACGGCTTGCAAAACCTTTCTCCCAAAAATAGCCTCAGAAGAAGCAAAAGTATCAAACTTGTAAAATTTGGTAAAAGTGTGCAGTGAAGACCAAGTCGCTGCCTTACATATCTGATCAACAGAAGCCTCGTTCTTGAAGGCCCATGTGGAAGCCACAGCCCTAGTGGAATGAGCTGTGATTCTTTCAGGAGGCTGCCGTCCGGCAGTCTCATAAGCCAATCTGATGATGCTTTTAATCCAAAAAGAGAGAGAGGTAGAAGTTGCTTTTTGACCTCTCCTTTTACCAGAATAAACAACAAACAAGGAAGATGTTTGTCTAAAATCCTTTGTAGCATCTAAATAGAATTTTAGAGCGCGAACAACATCCAAATTGTGCAACAAACGTTCCTTCTTTGAAACTGGATTCGGACACAAAGAAGGCACGACTATCTCCTGGTTAATGTTTTTGTTAGAAAGAACTTTCCAAGATAATAACTTAATATCAACGGAATGTAAGGGTTCAAACGGAACCCCCTGAAGAACTGAAAGAACTAAATTGAGACTCCAAGGAGGAGTCAAAGGTTTGTAAACAGGCTTGATTCTAACCAGAGCCTGAACAAAGGCTTGAACATCTGGCACAGCTGCCAGCTTTTTGTGAAGTAACACAGACAAGGCAGAAATCTGTCCCTTCAAGGAACTTGCAGATAATCCTTTCTCCAATCCTTCTTGAAGAAAGGATAGAATCTTAGGAATTTTTACCCTGTCCCAAGGGAATCCTTTAGATTCACACCAACAGATATATTTTTTCCATATTTTGTGGTAAATTTTTCTAGTTACAGGCTTTCTGGCCTGAACAAGAGTATCAATAACAGAATCTGAGAACCCTCGCTTTGATAAGATCAAGCGTTCAATCTCCAAGCAGTCAGTTGGAGTGAAACCAGATTCGGATGTTCGAACGGACCCTGAACAAGAAGGTCTCGTCTCAAAGGTAGCTTCCATGGTGGAGCCGATGACATATTCACCAGGTCTGCATACCAAGTCCTGCGTGGCCACGCAGGAGCTATCAAGATCACCGATGCCCTCTCCTGATTGATCCTGGCTACCAGCCTGGGGATGAGAGGAAACGGCGGGAATACATAAGCTAGTTTGAAGGTCCAAGGTGCTACTAGTGCATCTACTAGAGTCGCCTTGGGATCCCTGGATCTGGACCCGTAGCAAGGAACCTTGAAGTTCTGACGAGAGGCCATCAGATCCATGTCTGGAATGCCCCACAGTTGAGTAATGTGGGCAAAGATTTCCGGATGGAGTTCCCACTCCCCCGGATGTAATGTCTGACGACTCAGAAAATCCGCTTCCCAATTTTCCACTCCTGGGATGTGGATTGCAGACAAGTGGCAGGAGTGAGTCTCCGCCCATTGAATGATTTTGGTCACTTCTTCCATCGCCAGGGAACTCCTTGTTCCCCCCTGATGGTTGATGTACGCAACAGTCGTCATGTTGTCTGATTGAAACCGTATGAACTTGGCCTTTGCTAGCTGAGGCCAAGCCTTGAGAGCATTGAGTATCGCTCTCAGTTCCAGAATATTTATCGGTAGAAGAGATTCTTCCCGAGACCAAAGACCCTGAGCTTTCAGGGGTCCCCAGACCGCGCCCCAGCCCATCAGACTGGCGTCGGTCGTGACAATGACCCACTCTGGTCTGCGGAAGCTCATCCCCTGTGACAGGTTGTCCAGGGACAGCCACCAACGGAGTGAATCTCTGGTCCTCTGATTTACTTGTATCGTCGGAGACAAGTCTGTATAGTCCCCATTCCACTGACTGAGCATGCACAGTTGTAATGGTCTTAGATGAATGCGCGCAAAAGGAACTATGTCCATTGCCGCTACCATCAAACCTATTACTTCCATGCACTGCGCTATGGAAGGAAGAGGAACGGAATGAAGTATTTGACAAGAGTTTAGAAGTTTTGTTTTTCTGGCCTCTGTCAGAAAAATCCTCATTTCTAAGGAGTCTATTATTGTTCCCAAGAAGGGAACCCTCGTTGACGGAGATAGAGAACTCTTTTCTACGTTCACTTTCCATCCGTGAGATCTGAGAAAGGCCAGGACAATGTCCGTGTGAGCCTTTGCTAGAGGAAGGGACGACGCTTGAATCAGAATGTCGTCCAAGTAAGGTACTACTGCAATGCCCCTTGGTTTAGCACCGCTAGAAGGGACCCTAGTACCTTTGTGAAAATCCTTGGAGCAGTGGCTAATCCGAACGGAAGTGCCATGAACTGGTAATGCTTGTCCAGGAATGCGAACCTTAGGAACCGATGATGTTCCTTGTGGATAGGAATATGTAGATACGCATCCTTTAAATCCACCGTGGTCATGAATTGACCTTCCTGGATGGAAGGAAGAATTGTTCGAATGGTTTCCCTTTTGAACGATGGAACCTTGAGAAACTTGTTTAGGATCTTGAGATCTAAGATTGGTCTGAACGTTCCCTCTTTTTTGGGAACTACGAACAGATTGGAGTAGAACCCCATCCCTTGTTCTCCTAATGGAACAGGATGAATCACTCCCATTTTTAACAGGTCTTCTACGCAATGTAAGAATGCCTGTTGTTTTATGTGGTCTGAAGACAATTGAGACCTGTGGAACCTCCCCCTTGGGGGAAGCCCTTTGAATTCCAGAAGATAACCTTGGGAGACTATTTCTAGCGCCCAAGGATCCAGAACATCTCTTGCCCAAGCCTGAGCGAAGAGAGAGAGTCTGCCCCCCACCAGATCCGGTCCCGGATCGGGGGCCAACATCTCATGCTGTCTTGGTAGCAGTGGCAGGTTTCTTGGCCTGCTTTCCCTTGTTCCAGCCTTGCATTGGTCTCCAGGCTGGCTTGGCTTGAGAAGTATTACCCTCTTGCTTAGAGGACGTAGCACTTGGGGCTGGTCCGTTTCTACGAAAGGGACGAAAATTAGGTTTATTTTTGGCCTTGAAAGACCTATCCTGAGGAAGGGCGTGGCCCTTGCCCCCAGTGATATCAGAGATAATCTCTTTCAAGTCAGGGCCAAACAGCGTTTTCCCCTTGAAAGGAATGTTAAGCAATTTGTTCTTGGAAGACGCATCCGCTGACCAAGATTTTAACCAAAGCGCTCTGCGCGCCACAATAGCAAACCCAGAATTTTTCGCCGCTAACCTAGCCAATTGCAAAGTGGCGTCTAGGGTGAAAGAATTAGCCAATTTGAGAGCACGGATTCTGTCCATAATCTCCTCATAAGAAGGAGAATTACTAGTGATCGCCTTTTCTAGCTCATCGAACCAGAAACACGCGGCTGTAGTGACAGGGACAATGCATGAAATTGGTTGTAGAAGGTAACCTTGCTGAACAAACATCTTTTTAAGCAAACCTTCTAATTTTTTATCCATAGGATCTTTGAAAGCACAACTATCTTCTATGGGTATAGTGGTGCGTTTGTTTAGAGTAGAAACCGCCCCCTCGACCTTGGGGACTGTCTGCCATAAGTCCTTTCTGGGGTCGACCATAGGAAACAATTTTTTAAATATGGGGGGAGGGACGAAAGGTATACCGGGCCTTTCCCATTCTTTATTTACAATGTCCGCCACCCGCTTGGGTATAGGAAAAGCTTCGGGGGGCCCCGGGACCTCTAGGAACTTGTCCATTTTACATAGTTTCTCTGGGATGACCAAATTCTCACAATCATCCAGAGTGGATAACACCTCCTTAAGCAGAGCGCGGAGATGTTCCAACTTAAATTTAAATGTAATCACATCAGGTTCAGCTTGTTGAGAAATTTTCCCTGAATCTGAAATTTCTCCCTCAGACAAAACCTCCCTGGCCCCCTCAGACTGGTGTAGGGGCCCTTCAGAAACAATATCATCAGCGTCCTCATGCTCTTCAGTATTTTCTAAAACAGAGCAGTCGCGCTTTCGCTGATAAGTGGGCATTTTGGCTAAAATGTTTTTGATAGAATTATCCATTACAGCCGTTAATTGTTGCATAGTAAGGAGTATTGGCGCGCTAGATGTACTAGGGGCCTCTTGTGTGGGCAAGACTGGTGTAGACGAAGGAGGGGATGATGCAGTACCATGCTTACTCCCCTCACTTGAGGAATCATCTTGGGCATCATTTTCTCTAAATTTTGTGTCACATAAATCACATCTATTTAAATGAGAAGGGACCTTGGCTTCCCCACATTCAGAACACAGTCTATCTGGCAGTTCAGACATGTTAAACAGGCATAAACTTGATAACAAAGTACAAAAAACGTTTTAAAATAAAACCGTTACTGTCACTTTAAATTTTAAACTGAACACACTTTATTACTGCAATTGCGAAAAAGTATGAAGGAATTGTTCAAAATTCACCAAAATTTCACCACAGTGTCTTAAAGCCTTAAAAGTATTGCACACCAAATTTGGAAGCTTTAACCCTTAAAATAACGGAACCGGAGCCGTTTTTATATTTAACCCCTTTACAGTCCCTGGTATCTGCTTTGCTGAGACCCAACCAAGCCCAAAGGGGAATACGATACCAAATGACGCCTTCAGAAAGTCTTTTCTATGTATCAGAGCTCCTCACACATGCATCTGCATGTCATGCTTCTCAAAAACAAGTGCGCAATACAGGCGCGAAAATGAGACTCTGCCTATGATTAGGGAAAGCCCCTAGAGAATAAGGTGTCCAAAACAGTGCCTGCCGATATTATTTTACAAAATACCCAGATTAAAATGATTCCTCAAGGCTAAATATGTGTATATATGAATCGATTTAGCCCAGAAAATGTCTACAGTCTTAAAAAGCCCTTGTGAAGCCCTTATTTACTGTCTGTAATAAAATGGCTTACCGGATCCCATAGGGAAAATGACAGCTTCCAGCATTACATCGTCTTGTTAGAATGTGTCATACCTCAAGCAGCAAAAGTCTGCTCACTGTTCCCCCAACTGAAGTTAATTCCTCTCAACAGTCCTGTGTGGAACAGCCATCGATTTTAGTAACGGTTGCTAAAATCATTTTCCTCTTACAAACAGAAATCTTCATCTCTTTTCTGTTTCAGAGTAAATAGTACATACCAGCACTATTTTAAAATAACAAACTCTTGATTGAATAATAAAAACTACAGTTAAACACTAAAAAACTCTAAGCCATCTCCGTGGAGATGTTGCCTGTACAACGGCAAAGAGAATGACTGGGGAAGGCGGAGCCTAGGAGGGATCATGTGACCAGCTTTGCTGGGCTCTTTGCCATTTCCTGTTGGGGAAGAGAATATCCCACAAGTAAGGATGACGCCGTGGACCGGACACACCTATGTTGGAGAAAAGATAACAAATAAACTAGAAGTCTTTCGGAAAGACTTAGAAGCTTCAACATAATATTTCAAAGCTCTAACAACATCCAAAGAATGTAACGATTTCTCCTTAGAATTCTTAGGATTAGGACATAATGAAGGAACCACAATTTCTCTACTAATGTTGTTGGAATTCACAACTTTAGGTAAAAATTCAAAAGAAGTTCGCAACACTGCCTTATCCTGATGAAAAATCAGAAAAGGAGACTCACAAGAAAGAGCAGATAATTCAGAAACTCTTCTGGCAGAAGAGTTTGCCAAAAGGAACAAAACTTTCCAAGAAAGTAATTTAATGTCCAATGAATGCATAGGTTCAAACGGAGGAGCTTGAAGAGCCCCTAGAACCAAATTCAAACTCCAAGGAGGAGAAATTGACTTAATGACAGGTTTGATACGAACCAAAGCTTGTACAAAACAATGAATATCAGGAAGATTAGCAATCTTTCTGTGAAAAAGAACAGAAAGAGCAGAGATTTGTCCTTTCAAGGAACTTGCAGACAAACCTTTATCTAAACCATCCTGAAGAAACTGTAAAATTCTTGGAATTCTAAAAGAATGCCAAGAAAAATGATGAGAAAGACACCAAGAAATATAAGTCTCCCAAACTCAATAATATATCTCTCTGGATACAGATTTACGAGCCTGTAACATAGTATTAATCACAGAGTCAGAGAAACCTCTTTGACTAAGAATCAAGCGTTCAATCTCCATACCTTTAAATTTAAGGATTTGAGATCCTGATGGAAAAAAGGACCTTGCGACAGAAGGTCTGGTCGTAGCGGAAGAGTCCACGGATGGCAAGAGGCCATCCGGACAAGATCCGCATACCAAAACCTGTGAGGCCATGCCGGAGCTACCAGCAGAACAAACTAGCATTCCTTCAGAATCTTGGAAATTACTCTTGGAAGAAGAACTAGAGGCAGAAAGATATAGGCAGGATGATACTTTCAAGGAAGTGACAATGCATCCACTGCTTCCGCTTGAGGATCCCTGGATCTGGACAGATACCTGGGAAGTTTCTTGTTTAGATGAGAGGCCATCAGATCTATTTCTGGAAGTCCCCACATTTGAACAATCTGAAGAAATACCTCTGGGTGAAGAGACCATTCGCCCGGATGTAACGTTTGGCGACTGAGATAATCCGCTTCCCAATTGTCTATACCTGGGATATGAACCGCAGAGATTAGACAGGAGCTGGATTCCGCCCAAACCAGAATTCGAGATACTTCTTTCATAGCCAGAGGACTGTGAGTCCCTCCTTGATGATTGATGTATGCCACAGTTGTGACATTGTCTGTCTGAAAACAAATGAACGATTCTCTCCTCAGAAGAGGCCAAGACTGAAGAGCTCTGAAAATTGCACGGAGTTCCAAAATATTGATCGGTAATCTCACCTCCTGAGATTCCCAAACTCCTTGTGCCGTCAGAGATCCCCACACAGCTCCCCAACCTGTGAGACTTGCATCTGTTGAAATTACAGTCCAGGTCGGAAGCACAAAAGAAGCCCCCTGAATTAAACGATGGTGATCTGTCCACCACGTTAGAGAGTGTCGTACAATCGGTTTTAAAGATATTAATTGAGATATCTTTGTGTAATCCCTGCACCATTGATTCAGCATACAGAGCTGAAGAGGTCGCATGTGAAAACGAGCAAAGGGGATCGCGTCCGATGCAGCAGTCATAAGACCTAGAATTTCCATGCATAAGGCTACCGAAGGGAATGATTGTGACTGAAGGTTTCGACAAGCTGAAATCTATTTTAGACGTCTCTTGTCTGTTAAAGACAGAGTCATGGACACTGAATCTATCTGGAAACCCAGAAAAGTTACCCTTGTCTGAGGAATCAATTAACTTTTTGGTAAATTGATCCTCCAACCATGATCTTGAAGAAACAACACAAGCCGATTCGTATGAGATTCTGCTAAATGTAAAGACTGAGCAAGTACCAAGATATCGTCCAAATAAGGAAATACCACAATACCCTGTTCTCTGATTACAGACAGAAGGGCACCGAGAACTTTTGTAAAAATTCTTGGAGCTGTAGCTAGGCCAAACGGCAGAGCCACAAACTGGTAATGCTTGTCCAGAAAAGAGAATCTCAGGAACTGATAATGATCTGGATGAATCGGAATATGCAGATAAGCATCCTGTAAATCTATTGTGGACATATAATGCCCTTGCTGAACAAAAGGCAAGATAGTCCTTACAGTTACCATTTTGAACGTTGGTATCCTTACATAATGATTCAATATTTTTAGATCCAGAACTGGTCTGAAGGAATTCTCCTTCTTTGGTACAATGAAGAGATTTGAATAAAACCCCATCCCCTGTTCCAGAACTGGAACTGGCATAATTACTCCAGCCAACTCTAGATCTGAAACACAATTCAGAAATGCTTGAGCTTTCACTGGATTTACTGGGACACGGGAAAGAAAAAATCTCTTTGCAGGAGGTCTCATCTTGAAACCAATTCTGTACCCTTCTGAAACAATGTTCTGAATCCAAAGATTGTGAACAGAATTGATCCAAATTTCTTTGAAAAAACGTAACCTGCCCCCTACCAGCTGAGCTGGAATGAGGGCCGCACCTTCATGTGGACTTAGAAGCAGGCTTTGCCTTTCTAGAAGGCTTGGATTTATTCCAGACTGGAGATGGTTTCCAAACTGAAACTGCTCCTGAGGATGAAGGATCAGGCTTTTGTTCTTTGTTGAAACGAAAGGAACGAAAATGATTATTAGCCCTGTTTTTACCCTTAGATTTTTTATCCTGTGGTAAAAAAGTTCCTTTCCCACCAGTAACAGTTGAGATAATGGAATCCAACTGAGAACCAAATAATTTGTTACCCTGGAAAGAAATGGAAAGTAGAGTTGATTTAGAAGCCATATCAGCATTCCAAGTTTTAAGCCATAAAGCTCTTCTAGCTAAAATAGCTAGAGACATAAACCTGACATCAACTCTGATAATATCAAAAATGGCATCACAGATAAAATTATTAGCATGCTGAAGAAGAATAATAATATGAGAATCATGATCTGTTACTTGTTGCGCTAAAGTCTCCAACCAAAAAGTTGAAGCTGCAGCAACATCAGCCAAAGATATAGCAGGTCTAAGAAGATTACCTGAACATAGATAAGCTTTTCTTAGAAAGGATTAAATTTTCCTATCTAAAGGATCTTTAAACGAAGTACCATCTGACGTAGGAATAGTAGTACGTTTAGCAAGGGTAGAAATAGCCCCATCAACTTTAGGGATTTTGTCCCAAAATTCTAATCTGTCAGACGGCACAGGATATAATTGCTTAAAACGTTTAGAAGGAGTAAATGAATTACCCAATTTATCCCATTCTCTGGAAATAACTTCAGAAATAGCATTAGGAACAGGAAAAACTTCTGGAATAACCACAGGAGATTTAAAGACCTTATCTAAACGTTTAGAATTAGTATCAAGAGGACCAGAATCCTCTATTTCTAAAGCAATTAGTACTTCTTTAAGTAAAGAACGAATAAATTCCATTTTAAATAAATATGAAGATTTATCAGCATCAATCTCTGAGACAGAATCCTCTGAACCAGAAGAGTCATCAGAATCAGAATGATGATGTTCATTTAAAAATTCATCTGTAGAGAGAGAAGTTTTAAAAGATTTTTTATGTTTCCTAGAAGGAGAAATATCAGACATAGCCTTCTTGATGGATTCAGAAACAAAATCTCTTATGTTATCAGGAACATTCTGCACCTTAGATGTTGAGGGAACTGCAACAGGCAATGGTACATTACTAAAGGAAATATTATCTGCTTTAACAAGTTTGTCATGACAATTAATACAAACAACAGCCGGAGGAATAGCTACCAAAAGTTTACAGCAGATACACTTAGCTTTGGTAGTTCCAGCACTAGACAGCGATTTTCCTGAAGTATCTTCTGACTCAGATGCAACGTGAGACATCTTGCAATATGTAAGAGAAAAAACAACATATAAAGCAAAATTGATCAAATTCCTTAAATGACAGTTTCAGGAATGGGAAAAATGCCAATAAACAAGCTTCTAGTAACCAGAAGCAAAGAAAAAATCAGACTGAAATAATGTGGAGACAAAAGCGACGCCCATATTTTTTGGCGCCAAATAATACGCCCACATTGTTTGGCGCCTAAATGCTTTTTGGCGGCAAAAATGACGCCACATCCGGAACGCCGACATTTTTGGCGCAAAAGGACGTCAAAAAATGACGCAACTTCCGGCGACACGTATGACGCCGGAAACAGAAAAGATTTTTTGCGCCAAAAAAGTCCGCGCCAAGAATGACGCAATAAAATGAAGCATTTTCAGCCCCCGCGAGCCTAACAGACCACAGGGGAAAAAAAGTCAAATTTTTAAGGTAAGAAAAAATGATTGATTCAAACGCATTATCCCAAATATGAAACTGACTGTCTGAAAATAAGGAATGTTGAACATTCTGAGTCAAGGCAAATAATTGTTTGAATACATATATTTAGAACTTTATAAATAAAGTGCCCAACCATAGCTTAGAGTGTCACAGGAAATAAGATTTACTTACCCCAGGACACTCATCTACACGTTTGTAGAAAGCCAAACCAGTACTGAAACGAAAATCAGCAGAGGTAATGGTATATAAATAAGAGTATATCGTCGATCTGAAAAGGGAGGTAAGAGATGAATCTCTACGACCGATAACAGAGAACCTATGAAATAGACCCCGTAGAAGGAGATCACTGCATTCAAATAGGCAATACTCTCCTCACATCCCTCTGACATTCACTGCACGCTGAGAGGAAAACCGGGCTCCAACTTGCTGCGGAGCGCATATCAACGTAGAATCTAGCACAAACTTACTTCACCACCTCCATAGGAGGCAAAGTTTGTAAAAACTGAATTGTGGGTGTGGTGAGGGGTGTATTTATAGGCATTTTGAGGTTTGGGAAACTTTGCCCCTCCTGGTAGGAATGTATATCCCATACGTCACTAGCTCATGGACTCTTGCTAATTACATGAAAGAAAAGTGATTAGTAAACGTCTGTAGGCGTCCTTTAGGCTAAGGGGAAAACCATAATACACAATACGATGTGCAGGAGCTCATCAGAGTGAAACAATTAGTGTTGTGCACAGACCAACTAATTGCAAACCAACTAATCGATTATGAGATTCATTGACAACTATTTTCCTAATCGATTATCGATTATGACGATTAGTTGTTGCAGCTCTAAATTATATTTTTTATGTAACTTTTAAACTGAGCAAAAAACTGCAGAACTTTAACACTTCCTCTATTATGTGAGCTAAACTGTAGTGAAAGGTACAGCTGTCAAAAAGCAGATGTATGAAAGTGCACTGCTTCTGTCACATGATGTAACAATACACAGCTACAAGATGGTGGCACCAGTATAAAATGCAGAGCTTTACCAGTTGGATTCTGTAATTAGATAAAGTGCACTGCTCCTATCACATGATGTAACAATACACAGATACAAGATGGCGGCACCAGTATAAAATGCAGAGCATTACCAGCTGGATTCTGTAATTAGATTATGTGCTCTACTCCTATCACATGATGTAACAATACACAGCTACAAGATGGCGGCACCAGTATAAAATGCAGAGCTTTACCAGCTGGATTCTGTAATGACATAAAGTGCACTGCTCCTGTCACATGATGTAACAATACACAGCTACAAGATGGCGGCATCAGTATAAAATACAGAGCTTTACCAGCTGGATTCTGTAATGAGATAAAGTGCACTGCTCCTATCACTTGATGTAACAATACACAGCTACAAGATGGCAGCACCAGTATAAAATGCAGAGCTTTACCTGCTGGATTCTGTAATGAGATAAAGTGCTCTGCTCCTATCACATGATGTAACAATACACAGCTACAAGATGGAGGCACCAGTATAAAATGCAGAACTTTACCAGCTGGATTCTGTAATGAGATAACGTGCACTGCTCCTATCACATGATGTAACAATACGCAGCAACAAGATGGCGGCACCGGTATAAAATGCAGAGCTTTACCAGCTGGATACTGCAATGAGATAAAGTGCACTGCTCCTACCACATGATGTAACAATACACAGCTACAAGATGGCGGCACCAGTATAAAATGCAGAGCTTTACCAGCTGGATTCTGTAATGAGATAAAGTGCACTGTTCCTATCACATGATGTAACAATACAGAGCTACAAGTTGGCGGCACCATTATAAAATGCAGAGCTTTACCAGCTGGATTCTGTAATGAGAAAGTGCACTGCTCCTGTCACATGATATAAAAATACACAGCTACAAGATGGCGGCACCAGTATAAAATGCAGAGCTTTACCAGCTGGATTCTGTAATGAGATAAAGTGCACTGCTCCTGTCACATGATGTAACAATACACAGCTACAAGATGGCGGCACCAGTATAAAATGCAGAGCTTTACCAGCTGGATTCTGTAATGAGATAAAGTGCACTGCTCCTGTCACATGATGTAACAATACAGAGCTACAAGATGGCGGCACCAGTATAAAATGCAGAGTTTTACCAGCTGGATTCTATAATGAGATAAAGCGCACTGCTCCTATCACATGATGTAACAATACACAGCTACAAGATGGCGGCACCAGTATAAAATGCAGAGCTTTACCAGCTGGATTCTGTAATGTGATAAAGTGCACTGCTCCTGTCACATGATGTAACAATACACAGCTACAAGATGGCGGCACCAGTATAAAATGCAGAGTTTTACCAGCTGGATTCTGTAATGAGATAACGTGCACTGCTCCTGTCACATGATGTAACAATACACAGCTACAAGATGGCGGCACCAGTATAAAATGCAGAGCTTTACCAGCTGGATTCTGTAATTAGATAAAGTGCTCTACTCCTATCACATGATGTAACAATACACAGCTACAAAATGGCGGCACCAGTATAAAATGCAGAGCTTTATCAAACTAATTCTTTAATGAGATAAAATAAGAGAACGACTTTAACGGGACATTAAACCCAAAACATTTCTTTAATGATTTAGATACAGAATATCATTTTAAACAACTTTCCAATTTTTTATTTTTATCATAAAATTTTCTTCTTTCATTTTGTTAAATTATCCTTACCTGATAATTTCTTTTTCTTCTGATGGAAAGAGTCCACAACTGCATTCATTACTTTTGGGAAATAATAACCTGGCCACCAGGAGGAGGCAAAGACATCCCAGCCAAAGGCTTCAATACTCCTCCCACTTCCCTCATCCCCCAGTCATTCTGCCGAGGAACAAGGAACAGTAGAAGAAACATCAGGGTGAAAGGTGCCAGAAGAATAAATTACAAGTAGGGAGCTGTGGACTCAGAAGAAAAGGAAATTATCAGGTAAGCATCATTTATGTTTTTCTTCTTAAATGGAAAGAGTCCACAGCTGTATTCATTACTTTTGGGAAAACAATACCCAAGCTATAGAGGACACTGAATGCCAAGACGGGAGGGTACATAGGCGGCCCATACAGAGGGCACCAAGCCTGAACTTCTACCCGGGAAAAACACTGCTTTGTCCGAAGCCGAGAAAATTTGAAAAGGAGAAAGCCCCAATGACACTGACTCGCAGTTAGTCCAGAAGCCAAACTAGAGACTGCAAACTTACTTGACTTAGCCAACATTCTTCCAGGAGACACTGTCACCCAACAAACAGTCCTCCACCCCTCATCTCCACAAATGAAGGAGGCATCAGCCGAAACCCCAAGGGAACAAGGCAAGGGAGAACCAAGGAAACCGAAAGGTCCCCTAATACAAAAAAAGAACACCTCCACGAGTGAGTCCAGCTCACAGAGGCCCAAAGGGGCCTAAGCATGGAAAGGAGGCCACGCCTATACCAATCGAAACCCGGGATAAGACCGGGCACAGAGACAGAACAGACGTCTCTCCAACATCCTGCAAGTACGGATTGCAACTGAAAAGGCAAAGTCCTCCCAGTGTCAAGAATAGCAAGTCCAACGCTCCAAGGAGCAAGGCTAGAAGTCGTATGAAGCTACTTCTCAGAGCCTCAGGACGACCAAGGGAAACCTTGAGGTCAAAAAATCCTACTAAAAGTACTAGTCTGCATAACACCACCGCAGCTCCGGAGAACCCTGAGCTAAACAAAAATCCCCGCAGGGAACAACCATCACCCGGAAAGACAGATCCCTAAAAGGAGATCCACTCACCCGGAGGCAATGGAAGAAGACCCAAAAGGCCTCATATAACTCAGTCAAGAGTAAGAGCTGCATCAAGATACACTAGAAACAGCTTACACGTACACCTGCAAGGTGTTAAGAGCTGCAACAGGTTTCAAACTGAAAACCTTCCGCATGCTATACAGCTATCCTGTACAGCTATTTGATCAAGCCCAAAAGGACAAATCCAGAGACCTAGAAATGAAGGCCAAACCGCTCAATAGCAGTAAGGGACATTAAGCCCTCCCACCCTCCACCACAAGGGGGAGGAAACTAAGTTCTGATGAAATCAGATGTCAGAGTGACGCAGTGGAAAAACGCCCCTGCCCGGTCATTTATGACTGAAGGCTATAAAGGACTGAAACAAACCTTCCCACCTCACGGACCCACGGGTCCTCTTGAATGCTTAGCTTAACATGAAAACAAACAATGATAACCTGAGCACTCTGCGCTTCTACCGAACCAGCCGAGCAGAACAGCGCCACATGTCTGAACAGCCGCAAGCCCGAACGAACCCAACAGGACCAGCCTGCACCTATGGTCTCAACCGGCAGGCTGCGTAAATTCTCCCTCGTAGGGTAAAAAACAACAACCAGAAAACAGACATTTGTAACAGAGGACTAACATGTCCAACAACTTCCGAAGAAGTAATAGAGTATCAATCCCAGAAGGTTCCCAAAGGAAACAAAAACAAAAGACATCCCATCGGATATAAATAAAATATAAGGCAACCCGGAGGTTAACGCCCAAAAAGACACAGGCTTACCCACAGGACCAGCCAAACGGAGCCCTATCTCACAAAACTGGGAAAGAACAATCAGGAGATTACTTCATCCCCACATGTCTAATGAGGTGCACCATTCGAATTATCAGACTGAAATTCCCCGTAGCTGGTAAAGATAGGGTCATTCAATAACTGAAAATGTCTGAGCAACACGCGAAGGTGCACAATCCTGTAATGGAAGGCACAACACTCAGGGACAGATACCCCCGCGGGGAACTGTAGAGGCCCTCCCCAAGGCAGAAGGCCCGGGACAATAGGGCACTAGCACACTCTCCAACATTAGGTGAAAGCAAAAACATGCTGCAACCTCCGGGGGAAACACGCCACCCTGCATAGAGGAACCATAAACTGGGTTACCCGCATGTGCAGAAGTATGATTTGGTAGGGAACTCGCCTCTCGGAGGACAGGACCCCCAGAGGCTGATGGCTCAGCAGTCCCGTAATTCCCCAAGTCCGAGGAACCAGGCGCTCTGAAATGGCATACGGAACAAAACTGGTTGACAGGCGTCAACAAGGACACTCCGGATTCATCACCGGACACAGAATCTGAAATCAAAAAATAGTCTCAGTATCAGAATCCTCCATAACAGGATCAATATGGACTAAAGTAGTAAAAACTACAACCGTACCAGACACCCCCAATGGCTGGGGCAGTCACCACCTCCTATGACCAGACCCCTGTGGACTAGAATATTTTCCTTCGCCATGCAGTCGGGAATGTGGAAATGGAAAAACGGAACGTAGCCACGCCCGAACACAAGGTGAACCGAACAGTCCAAAACAAGTGCGCCCAACCAAAACGCTGCGTCACTTCCAAATGCCTCAAAGTTCCAACCACGATCCCAGTAAACCTCGCACATAAGCAGATTGAATCACATAACAAACATGATTATAAACCCCCCTGTTCAATAAACCCCCTCAGGAGATATTAACCTTGGATTCCAAGATACTAAAAGAGACTCACTGAGACCCTTATGTATAAGTTAGACCCGCAAGGAGGTAGTCTCTCGGGAAACATTCACATTACAGTACATTGCGAATAAAGTAAAATGAAATGATCTTACCGGAATCTACGCCGTGGAACAGGAACACGGCCCTTCAAGTGTGACGGATAGTAGCACTGCCTCCGCCATGGACTTGAGAGAAGAAAGCAGGCAGCGAAGTTCAACAACGCTTATTGCTTGAGGAGCTGTTAATATGAGTCGTGATGGTTTCGCAGAATGACTCTCCCTGCATCTCCGGACTCTAATTTTCATCCAAGCCCTCACTGAGAGTCTGATAGGATTACTTAAAACTCCAGTCCGATGCCGAAGAGCACTACCCTCCATAAGAGACAAACTTCTGACACTTCTCTGCCCTCCTCCTGGGATGAAAGGCAAAGAATTACTGGGGGATGAGGGAAGTGGGGGAGGTATTTAAGCCTTTGGCTGGGGAGTCTTTGCCTCCTCCTGGTGGTCAGGTTCTTATTTCCCAAAAGTAATGAATGCAGCTGTGGAATCTTTCCATTTAAGAAGAAAAGGCAAGGAAGAGGTAAGCTCAGGAGCGTGCACGTGTATGAAGCACTATATGGCAGCAGTTTTGCAAGAATATTACACATTTGCAAGATGGCAGCACTTTTTCATGTCATGTAGTGCTCCGTACATAAGCACGTTACCTACCTAGGTACCTCTTCAAAATAAAATACCTGAACAACAAAGTTAGAATCTTTTTAAAATGTTACGCTCTGCCTGAATTCTAAAATAAAAATGTGGGTTTTCGTGTCCCTTTAAAGAGGAATTTCAAGAGATACGCCCCATGACTGCAAAACAATGCAAACACAGTTTACCTGCTGGAGTGTATTAAATTGTTTACTAGTATTTCCATTACCCTTATATTGGCATTTGAAATAGTTTATTTAGCCTGTGGTATCCCCACCCATCCTGAAAGTTTTTGGCCTCAAGGAAAAGCTGTGTAAACACAGCCAGAAGAAGAAATTACACTCTCAGTGGGTTATAGAAGACATAAGGTAATAAAATGTTAATTTTCTATTGTTCTCTCCAAGTATTGGTGATTGGTTTATGGGCAGATAGAAGATAAAGAAGCAGTTATATGTACACAATGTGATAAAGTAATGAGATCTGATTATACCTACAAGCTCAACCCATTTTATTGGGTTGTGTCTCCAAAACACAAAATCGACTAATTCATATACACAAATAAGCCTTAAAGGGACACGGAACCCAATTTTTTTCTTTTGTGATTCAGATAGATCATGACATTTTAAACAACTTTCTAATTTACTCCCATTATGAAATCTTTTTTATTCTCTTGGTATCTTTATTTGAAATGCAAGAATGTAAGTTTTTTTTGTCGGCCCATTTTTGCTGAACAACCTGGGTTGTCCTTGCTGATTGGTGGATAAATTCATCCACCAATAAAAGTGCTATCCAGAGTTCTGAACCAAAAAAAAAAAAAAAGCTTAGATGTCTTATTTTTCAAATAAAGATAGCAAGAGAACGAATAAAAATTAATAGGAGTAAATTAGAAAGTTGCTTAAAATTGTATGCTCTATCTGAATCACGAAAGAAAAAAATTGTGTTCAGTGTCCCTTTAAAAAAGCAAATCTCATACATTTTATACTATGCAGCTGGTAAAAAAAGCAATTGGAGACACATAAAGGGAAAAACAATTGTATAGTATACTGCCCCTTTAATTTCACACACAGATTATAAATAAATACGAGAACTTAATGTTCATTCCTACTTTGATTCAACTGACATGTTCCATCAACCAAAAACCCCTTTTTTATGCTAAATGAACATCTTGCAGGGCATAAATAAGTGCAGAGTATTGGATTAAAGGGACAAACTGTAACCTGGCGGGGATCTAACAAGCAGCGTTAAGCTGATCGGGTGTGCAGGATCTATCCGTTCGAAATATGGTGGGGCACGATCGCCATACAGCACGCAGTATGAAATGCCAAGCCGGCTAAAAAGTAGACTCTTTACTCACCAGAGCTATAGCTGTCAGTTGAAGACTGGGAAATAGATCGAGAGAGCGATCGGCGGCCAATCTTGGTTGGACGTTTGTTAAATTCCCTCTTTTGGTCGGCAAACTGGATCTGCTGCGAGAAAATAAACAGACTGAAATCGGAGAAATGAAGAACATTCTCATATTTGGCCGATCAAGGCAGCACTGGCCCTACAAAATAGTAAGAGAGACTGATCAGTGTTTTTTTTTTTTCCCTACCCCAGAATTTATAACAAGTTTTATTTTTTAAATAAAAACACAATTGTTTAAAGGGACATTATACTTTAGATTTTACTTTGCATAAATGTTTTGTAGATGATCCATTTATATAGCCCAAGCAGTTTGTTTGTTTTTGTTCTTGTTTTTTTAAATGTATAGTTTTGCTTATTTTAAAATAACATTGCTCTGATTTTCAGACTCCTAACCAAGCCCCAAATGTTTAGTAGAATACCAACGTATACCTACTCCAGTTTGCTCCTGTTTGTGTAAAGGGTCTTTTCATATGCAGAGGAAGGGGGAGTGTCTGATATTTCCCTCTTGCAGTGGGGGTTTCAGTAACCTTTTAAACAGTTTTTATACAGGGTTTTTTCAGTACCTGTGCATATTATTCTTTAAAGTAGTGTCTATTACATGCAGTTATATGAAAATTTGTGTATACTGTCCCTTTAAGATGTTGCTACAGCATTGCTAAGAAGTGGATTCTTCCATGTAACCCCTTACATGCCACAAAGACCTGGAACCAATTGGCCACTGTAACTGGTCAGAGGTATATCATTTTTTAGTACGCCAGTATTCTGATGGGGATGTATTTTCTCTGACATTTCAACATATTCATATTTTATAGTTCCCACCTGGAAAAACTAAAGGCAAGTACCGGATTATAGAAACATAATCAAAGTATAAACCCTCTGAATAAAGCATTACTATAAAATGAGAAAGATTATAAAATGTACATTTTGCTACAATTGACTTATCCCAAAATGGTTTGTAAAAAAATGCTGCTTTGTTTTGTCAAATAATCATACTTTTTATTTCAACCAATCAGAAATCACAACCACACATGTATATAGAGTACGAACATGCATTGGTGCTCACACATTTTCAGCACAAGAAACCCCTCCCCTTTTGCCTTCCTTTAAAGTGATTGTAATTCATTAAAAACTTACAACACTTCTTTTTAAAAATACTTCTATTTGCTTAATGGAAAGCAGACCGGCAATCCTCCGCCCGCAGCTCCTGCTGTATTTAGCAGATCGATGACGAATCCGGCTTTCTTTAATCGTTGCGTTGCCTCACAAGCTGGATGCCAAAGTGGGTACGGACTCGTCATCAATCTGCTAAAGAAAGCAGGATCTGCGGGGAGGATCGACGGTCTGCTTTACATAAAGCACAGGTAGGGATTTTAAAAAAAGAATTGTAAAGTTTAATGAATGAAAGTGACCCTGTTTGTAAAAGTATTTTATAGATACTGGGCACTTATTCATTAAACTTTACAATAACTTTAAAGTGATGGCAAACTTTGCAGGTTTTAAAATAAGGTCCGGAATCTAAGCAATATTTTATAGGGAATTTAATTTATCACTTAAAATGCAGACGCACTGAAACTTACTTTTTAATCTATCCATTCTAATACCCCACGTTCCAGCCACCCACAACAAAACCCAGCGGCAATTGGAGAACAGTTCAAACCATTAACTCACAAAAAAATATGAGATTTGAAGTGGGTGGTTCAGGGCAGATTCTGCTCCGCTAAGTATAATTTATTAAACAAGATATTGTAACCAGACAGGACCAACTTATTTTCTGATTTACACTCTATATATTTACATATACACATTTGTAGTTTTGCACTCACAGTGCATTAGAAGAATACAAGCTGCACATTATTGTGCAAGAATATATAGCCGATTTCTGTTTTACAGCAAAAGCCACAACTAAACTACAAACGTTACTCGCTGCTGTCACAAACAAGGATATTGCTTTTCAGACGCAGCAACGCTAATAAATCCATAAGCCTACTGTGGGGGGTAAATACTGCTGCATGAGAAAGTCGATAGCAATCTGATCTCCAGCATCTCCAAGCGGGAGTGAAACTAGCACAATTCTCAGAGGTATTTTAAAGCGAAATCTGCACTTAAAAGTAGGGATTACAAAAAACTCTGCTTGGTTAATTAAATTACAGGATAAGTGGACAAAACAAGTTTTTTTTTATTACTCATAATTAATCATTTTACTGGTAATGCAAGTTTTATTTTAACAGGATCATAAACGTGTAATACCTCATAAAAAAGTTTTATAATGCACCGTAAAACCCTGTGAAATATTCTTTATTTTACCCACTTGTCCTGCAGTTTAACCCTGAGTTTTTTTTCACTGTGCTCCCCAGGCTGGGGTACACGTGGCAGACTTTACCCTACAAACAAGCGACAGTTCTTGTTTGATCAGTGCAGGGGCTCATTAGTTCGCCCCTAATGTGCCACTTAACAAAAGGGTTGTGCAACTGGGTGCTATCAAACTCACAATTGTACATGGAGATCTGTTGTAAACTAGAACTTATATTTACTTTAGGCTTTTATACAAGACGCGCACACACAACCCACAAGACAATCCCACAAACTACACTGATGCCAGGGGGTTATTAATTATGTAATGATACCCTAACGTCACATACAGCAGTGACAGAGAGATAAACAATAGCTGTGCCACTATATAAGTTAACAGCGCTGCCTGGTTAATACGTACAGTCCTGCATCACTTGCACATGGGCTCTACGTGTCTTACTATACGCTAAACCCAGCTGCACCAGTGCACACTTGCAGCACATTACTGGCACCCAGTCTACGGCTTACTAAGAACATTCAGCAGGGGTTTAACCTTGAGATGACCTACCCTAAGGAAGGAAAGAAAGATAGATAGAAAGATAGAAAGATAGATAGATAGATAGAAAGATAGATAGATAGAAAGATAGAAAGATAGATAGAAAGATAGATAGATAGATAGATAGATAGATAGATAGATAGATAGATAGATAGAAAGATACGAAAAAAAAATCAGATCAGACTAATCAGTTCTATAAAACTATTTGTGGCTAAATGGAATCCCTGTGACACAGGTAAAGTCCCAGGAACAAACATTACAGCAGCCTGTGCTGCTTTGGGGACTAGGACGATCGAGCAAACATGTTCCAGCACATAGGACAGTGAAACTCCTGGCAGGACCCGCTATCCCTTTGTGTCCCATAATTGTCACCTGCACATCAGACTCATGTTTTTAGAGCTGCGGAATCTGTTGGCACTCTACAAATAACGGATAATAATAATAACGTCTAACTACACACAAACTGCATCAGCACCAGGAGGAAATGGCAAAAAGATGAGCTGGGCAGGTGCTCAGAGAGGTCGTCTACCTTGTGTTACTTAGAGGTTGCACTTACTGCTGTGCACTGTTATGTGCTGGTGCTGTACAAGGTCTTTGTCTACTACAGAACATTGATAGTTTCTTAACAGCCACAACGCCCGTAAAATCTTGTAGCTACCAAACTGCACCACTGTATAGGGTCATGGCCAGTCGTAGCATTTACAAGACAAGCAAACCTGTCGCTTTAGGGTTTTACAAGCAACATAAATCACACATTCTTCAGAATGGAAACAATCCTGTCTGTGCTGTGAGCAGTATGTATAGGGATTATACACATAATGAGCAAATGTATTAACCCCTGGTTTACCAAAGGCAGCAGTAAACTGAAAAATGATGCACAATCATAGGAACTATACAGCTATTTTAAAAAGCAGCTACCCAGGGATACTCTATAGTTAATGGATATTCCTATCCAGATATTGTAAAATGCAGCTACCTAGGGGTACTCGTCAGCTAATGGATATTCCTAGCCAGGTATTGTAAAATGCAGCTACCTAGGAGTACTCGTCAGCTAATGGATATTCCTAGCCAGGTATTGTAAAATGCAGCTACCTAGGGGTACTTGTCGGCTAATGGATATTCCTAGCCAGGTATTGTAAAAAGCAGCTACCTAGGGGTACTAGTCAGCTAATGGATATTCCTAGCCAGGTATTGTAAAATGCAGCTACCTAGGAGTACTCGTCAGCTAATGGATATTCCTAGCCAGGTATTGTAAAATGCAGCTACCTAGGGGTACTCTCCAGCTAATGGATATTCCTATCCAGGTATTGTAAAATGCAGCTACCCAGGGATACTCGTCAGCTAATGGATATTCCTAGCCAGGTATTGTAAAATGCAGCTACCTAGGAGTACTCGTCAGCTAATGGATATTCCTATCCAGGTATTGTAAAATGCAGCTACCCAGGGATACTCGTCAGCTAATGGATATTCCTAGCCAGGTATTGTAAAATGCAGCTACCTAGGGGTACTCGTCAGCTAATGGATATTCCTAGCCAGGTATTGTAAAATGCAGCTACCTAGGGGTACTCGTCAGCTAATGGATATTCCTAGCCAGGTATTGTAAAATGCAGCTACCTAGAGGTACTCTCCAGCTAATGGATATTCCTGCCAATCCGACACAATATAAGCAACAGCATCTCAGTAGGGGATACATCATTTCTCCATCTACCTGCTCTAAAACATCCTCAGAGCTGCATAACTAGCCAGCCCGATATATTTCTACTTCTAATTTGCTTTCCATTAACACAAAGGCAAGAGGTTTCCTTCCATATACAGACATTATCCTCACCTGGGATTTCAGCTCAGACTCCATATTGACATTGTATTTCTTCTTGTTATTCAGCATATTGAGACCCCACCATCCATCTGACATCTTCAGACAGGACTCAGCCGCTGCCAGGACCGGTCTTTATACCCATGAGCCTGCCCGCACCGGTTCCATCTTGCCTGCCCAGCAGGCCACCATACACAACATAGCTCCCTAAATTAATGACCCATTGCAGCTGCTTAGATTGTTTTAATAGCTAATTACAAATTGTTCTGACCTCTAAACTGTTAACAGTGCTACTAACTGGGCCTAAACAGGCTTATTTATGTTAGCAGCACTCTCTGTAATTAGCTTGTCGCTTAGAATCAGAGAACTCCCTCCCCCAGGCAATCCCTACCAGACCCTTGGGGACTCTGATTACACTATTAATTCTGTGCTAATGATGGTCATATTACACAAGGAAGCTAGTTGTGAAAGGTGTGCCCGGAAAACCATCACCGCGTACAGAAACACTAGTATTAGCTATAGGGGGACATTCATTCCACAGAGAACCTATGTCCATGTTCTCCCGGGGCTTGTGCACCACACAGCTGATTTTGTTGACCACCTGGTTAAAATGTTAGCCAAAAACAAGCTACACATCTTATATTCATTTTTTTAATGTTTATTGCTCAATTATTAAAGGGACAGTCTAGTCAAAACTTTCATGATTTAAACAACCTTCCTATTTACTTTTATCATCAAATTTGCTTTGTTCTCTTGGTATTCTTAGTTGAAAGCTAAACCCTGATAGGCTCAAACTGATTTTTTAAATCTTTGAACACAGTCTGCATTTTGACAGTTTTTCACAGCGCTAGTTCATGTGTGCCATGTAGATAACATTGTGCTCACTCCCATGGAGTTATTTATGAGTCAGCATTGATTGTCTAAAATGCAAGTCTGTCAAAAGAACTGAGATAAGGGGGCAGTCTGCAGAGGCTTAGATACAAGGTAATCACAGAGGTAAAAATTGTATTAATATAACTGTATTGGTTATGCAAAACTGGGGAATGGGTAATAAAGGGATTATCTATCTTTTAAACAATAACAATTTTCAAGTAGACTGTCCCTTTAATATATTAACGCTAAATTATGCAATTAAATGTGTGCTTTGGGTAGCAGAAAATATAAAAGGAATGACACCCGGCTGCAGGACACAGTGATCTATGATGTGATGTGAAACGCTAACGCATTTCGTTCTGTTGACATCTGACTTATTTATGATTTAACCTCAGGGTAAAATATATGAAACACAAACAGCAGATCATACAAATGTAAACTTTCCCATTTACTTCTATTATGAAATGTGCTTCATTCTCTTGGTATCCTTTATATAAGGAGCAGCAATGCCCTACTGGGAGCTAGCTGAACACGGCAAGTGAGCCAATGAAAAGAGGAATATATGTGCAGCCACCAATCAGCAGCTAGCTTCCAATTGTGCATTGCTACTCCCGACCCTATCTAGGTATTCATTTTAACAAGAGAACGAAGCAAATTAGATAATAGAAGTTTCATGTCTCTTTAAAGAGCTGTAATTCATCGAGGAATTGTCCTGGCAGCATTTGTGACAAAGGAACAGTAAGCGTGTGAGATTTTTATACAGATTAGTTATGCATAGTAAAACTACATATTTGTTATGTAATTTATCACTTAAACGTGTACATTTTCTAATTCTCAGAGATGGAAAAGCACACTGGAGACTTCTCAAGTCTAACATTGCTACATATCTTTCCCTTACTGCATAACAATGTGGTTTGTACTAACATAATGACTGGGGCTACCATTGTTTTTTGCAGATTCAAGCCCAGATTGGCTACTCAAAATAAGGCAAGTGGTGGTCGAGTCGCTGATAAAAAACAGCAGCAGCAAACAAGACTTTAATTTGTTTTGAAAATGTTTAGACTTGGCTGATAAATCTAAAGTAAAATAACAAATAGTGTCCCTTTGAGTAGAATACATTATAGGATCCAGAAGACAAAAACGTATGCAGATTTGTCTGTTTAGCGTAAATTCATGCACTACATGAGTGGATAAGCTACATCACATGGGGGGCACGGACAAGTGAGCAGCACAATAAAGGTCAGGCAGAGGGCACTCCCATAGGAGCAGCCTGATGCGGGTTAGGTGCGCGCAGGTCTGACCTGCTTTATACTTACAGGCTATGGCAGTGATGGCTGACCTTGGCAGCCCAGATGTATCAGAACTACATTTCCCATGATGCTCAACTAGACTGCAGAGTGTTTAAAGGGACAGCTCACCAAAAAATGTCTCCCCTTTAAATTGTTCCCAATGATTCATTTTACCTGCTGGAGTGTTTTAAATTGTTTACAAGTAGCTCCATTACCCCTATTTCGGCATTTGAAATAGCTGATTTAGCCTGTGGTATCCCAACCTATACTGAAAGTTTCTATACTGGAGTATATTCTATTGAATAGTCTAAGTAAAAACAGCTAGCAGAAGAGATTACACTCTCAGTGGGGTGCAGGATAGTTAAGTAATAAAAAGATAATTTTCCATTGTGCTCTCTATTGAGAGCTTTAGTTTTCTAGACAAATAAGATAAGGAAGCAAGTCTGTGTACATAAAAGTGATAACATAATGAGATCTGATATTACCTGAAGCTCAACCCATTGTAATAGGCTGTGGTTTAAAAGCACAAAACCTGCTACTTCATATACACAAACCAGATAATGCAATCTCTTATACATTTTATACTCTGCAGCTGGTATAACAAGTCATTGAAAATACATTCATATAAAAACAAATTTTACAGTGTACTGTCCATAATGGGAAATGTAGTTCCAAAACATCTGGGGTGCCAAGGTTTGCCATTACTGGACTTCGGCATATAGTGGACATATGAGATTAATAATAGTAGTTTACACCAGACGCACACAGTGATGGGCGGGTACACTGATGTAACATGACGCCATAGCGCCGTGCATCAGACAACATCCACTACATTCTGACAGAGGTCATGGTCACCATGTGACCTATCTACTGCACACAACGCACAATAGGGTTATGGCGCTTGCACTGATGGGATGGGAGTGCGCACCATTTATACAGTAACTTGGTGCTTACAGGAAGACCCGGAAACCCTTTAAAAGCAGAGCAAAAGCACCAATGGGAGCTTCCTACTGCGCACCTAGGAGCCACGAACGTTACAAGAAAGGTATCTTTATTTACTCACATCAGTATGGCTGGCATCTTCATATGCACCCTGCATTACACATTTGGTATTCACATTAAAGGGATAGGAAAGTCAAAATGAAACTTGCATGACTCAGAATATAAAATTTTAAGACACTTCTAAATGTGCTTCCTTCTCTTACTATCCTTTGTTGAAAAAGAAAAATATCTTACACTAGTGGGAGCTGCTGATGATTGGTTCCTGCACACATTTGTCTCTTGTGATTGGCTGACTAGATGAGCTAATCTAACTGCCAATGTTTATTCAGTAAAGGATAAAGTAAATTTAATAATAGTTTGTTTTATCTGAATCACACGAGAGAGCTTTGGGGTTTACTTTCCCTTTAACCTTGCGGCTGCCATAGAGAGCAGGAACACATTAGCCATGACGGAGCATTGTGCCAGTACTCCTCCTATGTACAGCAGGGTCCCCAGAGCCATAACACCACATTCATTCACAACCCTATTTTTACCCTTGGTCTGAACATTTCTGAATATACAGTTGGACTGAAACGTTGTGCTGATAGCTTTATGTGATAGCCCAATAAACATTTGGAATATTTGAACAAGCGGTGCTGCTACTTCTTTGGCGTTTGCATTTGTGGTGTATGCAGTACCCTGTAGCGTGCACCTGGATTCAGCAAGTGCTGGACAATTCTTTCTTGTACATACAAGTGAGTGTGACCCAGTAATGGCTGCCAACCCGTGGTTTAAAAAACCCTGCTGTACAATTTGTGCCACGGCTCTTCAGATCCGCGCACCTCTGTTTGAGAAACTCAATGACAGCTTAGCAGGTGTCTGAAACCAACAAAGATTTCAAATAATTCTACTCTGCATAAAAGGCACCACCACTGCGGAAACACCTATAATCTATATTAGGCGCTATGCAAACTTGCTGGCGTGCAGGGTTGTCATTATATAGGTATTAAGCCTACGTATGCAGCGCAGACAAAAATATACAGCAAACAAGGAGAGGCACATTCATAAAAGATGTTACAGCCTTACAAATACAAAAAGGAGGCAGATATAAATCAGGGTATATAAATCACAGTCCCTAGAATGTTATTCTATTTCTATTTACATATTATTATGAATAGATCTTTATAGAAAAGGGAATGCCTGGCTCCTAAGTTACGTAGCTGCTTTGTCGGCTCTCATGCAAGTCTGCTGCGTCCTTAAAAAGTATAGTAGAGACAAGTGTAAGACTCATGTAGTGCACTAACACAAAGCTACCGAATGGTTAAATGCAATGTGACCCTTCCAGCGACCTCTAAACTCTTGTGATATTTATAATCCGCTATAACTTTGCTCATTGTTGATGTCATTAAAACCCCACAGCGACTTTATAAGCCCATTATACAGTTACCAGCTATGTATCGACACTGTCTCACGCACGCAATGCACAATAACAGTGCGTACACGCATACATGTATACGAGCAGGTGCAGTGAGGGGGGCATCTCTACTTAATTCTGTTACTAAAGGACTGAAAGAGACCTTGTAATACAGGGGGTAAAACCCCAACTGCCAGGACACCTACAAAATATACTGTGGACCTTAAAGGGGTAGTCAACACCAAAATTGTTATTGTTTAAATAGATTGATAATGCATTTACTTCCCATACCCCAGCTTGGCACAACTAACATTGTTATATTAATATACTTTATAACATTTAAACCTCTAAATTTCTGCCTGTTTCTAAGCCACTAAAGACATCACATGCTTTTTTTTTTATTTGCTTTTCACAACAAGCGACTGCTAGTTCACGTGGGCCATAAAGATAAGATTGTGCTCACGCCCGTGGGTTGTGCACAACACAGCACTATTTGGCTAAAATGCAAGTCAATGGATAATAAATAGCCATGTGATCAGGGGGCTGTCAAGAGTCTCAGATACAAGCTAATCACAGGTAAAAAGTATATTAATGTAACCATGTTGGCTGTGCAAAGGGATAATAAAAGGTATCTACCTTTTTAAACAATAACCATTTTGGAATTATCTGTCCCTTTAAATATGCTTATGAGCGTATAATGTACATATGTAAAAGCATACTCATGTTGTGTAGATTCTAAAGGTTCTGTTTATTTAAAAACAAAATAATAATCACAAATGCTCATCATTGTATACTCTATCTCCGTACAGAATTTTGCGGCGCTATACAAATAAACGATAAAGCAGAGATATTAAGCCGATGACCACACAGATTTGTAAAATAGAGAAACAAATCGGAAGTAGCGCTGTTGGAAATGATAATCACTGGTTCTCAGGATTTTTTTTACCTTTTTACAAAGGAGAGCTTAATAGGAAATAAATATGTAGAAATAGCACAGCAAATAGATCATACAACTACTCCCAGGGCAAACACCATTTATACACTAGAAATGTGATGCATGCGGTTAGATAAATTACGTTCTGCGCTGAGCAGCTGTGCAAGAGACAACATTCATCCTGATAGTATAACTCGCTTTACAGGTGTATTATCCCCTTGGCCGCCAGAAGACGGAAATACGCAGCCCCCCTGGTCCCAGCACCTATTTATACTATGAACAGTAACTATATCCATCACAACTCATTCTCCCCAGTGCCACAAGCACACAGGATCTCTTCTTACCATCCAGTCCGGCATATTGAAGGCCGTGGTATCCTGAGTGCTTGTGCTCCTCTCCATGTCTCCGCTGGGAAAATTACAGCCGAATACAAGTAGAGTTTTGTTGTAGAGAAAAGTTTTGTAGTGCTCGGAGCAGCCAGTCAGTCAAATAGCATGTGCTTGTGCGTCTCCTCCTCGCTACCCAGCCAAGCACACAATTCCCTAGTCAGGGGCTCAGGCAACTAAAGCTCCCACAGGAGTGCGCTCCAAATACCATCCCCTGCGTGGCCCCTCCTCACATTAAATACCAGGCCTGCCATTCCCCTTACAGCAGCGGTGCTATCTGCCCTTTGTCTTGTCAACACAACCAAACAATGACTCATTCAGGCCACACATGTCATTAATATGAATCAAGGTGAATACAGTGTGCATCACACCCCCTCCCCCTTCTCGTGCAGGTCTCCTTGAGAATTTATCCGATGGTTATCATAATCAAACAGAGAGCGAGTAAACCTGCTAATTGCTTCGCTTCTATGCCAGAGGTGACAATGTCCGGGAGCTGGGTGACGCATACAATGTGCACATTTACAATGAATGAGTGCTTTAAAAATGCATTACTGGACACTGTTTACATTGGGCAAATCACAGGTGGTTATAGATGGTCTGGCTACAATTCCCACCCATGACACCCCCAAAGCCTCAAGAAACTAGACCGACTGAAGATGATAAAATATGGTCATTTAAGGACCACTAAATACAGAAGAATAGGATAATCAGTAAATGCATAATAAAAAGAAAATGCAGAAACATAAGTAGATTTTTTCCTGTCAAATGTCAGTTTTATTTTCCTTCCAAGAGAATCATGTGACAGCCATTAGCCAATCACAAAATGTATATAACTATATTCTGTGAATTCTTGCACATGCTCAGTAGGAGCTGTTGCCTCAGAAAGTGTCAATATAAAAAAAATGTGCACATTTAGATAATGGATGTGAATTGGAAAGTCGTTTAAAATTGTGTGCTCTATCTGATCAATGAAAGTTTAGTGGACCTTTAATTTACAATGAAATCAAAACTGATTTCCCTCTAAAACGTTTGTATAGTGAAAATGCTACATTAAACCACACTATTTACTGTGCCTGTTTTTTCTGTAATTTACTCCATTGCCTTGGAGAAGCTGGATTGCATACTGCAGTATCCATATCCCTGAAGCCACAGCCTGCTAAAATGTTTAATCAGCACAGGTACTCTTATCTGTCACTAACTGGCCACAGAAAAGGAGAGAAGCTAAACACTCAAGAGGACTTTTAAGGGGTATGTTCTTGGATTGCAAAACCATGTACATATTGCCAATTAAAAACATTTTAATGTATTCAAAACTTATATTGTGTAATGTGTATTTAGTTCTATTTAAATGCACTGCTAAATCTCCAATATATACAGTGTGCCTATATAAAAAGTAATATCCCTTTAATCCTATCTGTCTTGTAAACCATCCTATGTACACTTGATAGAAACCCACAGTCAGGACCTCCGCTTAGTCTTCCTCACCTCATATTCCAGTGACTTCTCAACTCATTGCACCAGGGCTGTTCTGGTCTTGCTGATGTTATTTGTTTGGTAAAACTCAGCAATTTCAAATGTAGTTTTTTTAAATGGATGTCGTTATGCTGAAGAAAATGACATTATTTTCATGCCGATAGGGGCGTGTCACTACCAACTGAGCTGTGGGAGTTGACCTCATCAGCCAGTGAGCAATCTGTCCCTAGGAATAGTTTGTACACAAACGTGCATTTCCTGTCAGGATCAATTTAAAACAGCACATAACTCCCTTATTTTTGTCAGCAGAGAAAATTAGATTGTGGGTGGAGTTTGACTAAGAAAAACAACTGCAGCAAACATGTTTATGCTTTCAAAACATTTTCATATTCACCACAGTGTGAATTTAAGGCACAACTGCAGACAAATCGTGCAATTATGGAGGTGCTTACTTACAAGGGGCGCACTTAATAGCTGCTATGTTACATTATTAAGAGTTCAATTAGAAAGCGCAGACAGCCAGTGTGCGCTCAGCGATTTTGTTCAAGTATCATGGAATTCCAACAATTCTCTCATTATTAGATAATCTATACATTGTTCTCTTGAGATTCCTTGCACATTTGCTTTTGTGAAGAGGAATGACCTAATGAAAAATGCATAGCACCATAAAACTCACACAAGGCTGCACACGGTCTGTACTGATTAAAACCGGCGCAGAGCAATTAAAGAAAAAGCCCATAAACCAAGAGATTTGCAGGGTCAGGCACTTATATATGGTGCTTAAAAACATAATATTCAGGTATTCCCTAGTGGTTAACAAGAGGCAGGTGTGTATTATGGTACTTGGTAGCTTTTTTAATATAAATGTACGGCATCACCAATTAAAGGGACACAATCACAAATGTTTTCTTTCATGATTCAGATAGAGCAGTAATTTTTAGCAACTTTCTAATTTACTCCTATTATCAATTGTTCTCTTCGTTCTCTTGGTATCTTCATTTGAAAAAGCAGGAATGTAAGCTTAGGAGCCAGACCTTTTTTGTTTCAGCACACTCTGGGTAGCGCTTGCTGATTGGTGGCTACATTTACCCACCAATCAGCAAGCACTACTAAGGTGCTGAAACAAAAAAAACATAAGATTAATATATGTATAGTATTTATATCAGCAGATAAAAAAATATTACTTTTATAATGTACTGGTTATCAGGCCAGAGCACCCAAGGAATCCATCCAGTAAATCATTCTAATCACATCTATTCCTGTATGCCCTGATCTAACCAATGACTGTTTAGCATGTAGCAGGGTCATCAGATATAACGGCAGCATACTTAAATATGGTATACGCCCTCATTTCTAGGGGTGGTAGAAAAAGCAGAAATTGTTGGGGTGAAACTGACAAAATGACAATTTTAACTCTAAAAGAGACAGCAAACACCTCAATATTTGTTTATAAAAATATTAATGAAACCGTTTTAAATGAAAAGATGGCAAAATAAATAATTAAACAATATTGCCATTTAGCTCAGAAAATTGAGCAATTTCTAATTTGCGCTAACCCGACATGAAAATATGAAAATATTTATTCATACAAATACATATTTCTACATATATCTGATGCAGTGGCATATTTAAGGTTTGTGCTGCCATAGGCACTCGAAATTCTGCTGCCCCCTACCCCCCAAGGTTTTAGGCCTTTATTGGCCATGATATTTTTGGTCAGGGATGAATGAATTTTTTTTTTTAAAGGTATTTCCAAAATAAATGTTCACATACAGTCACAGAAACACACATCGTTATTCAAATACGCACATATGCTCATGCATGCACACACACACCTCTATGTAATGCTGCAATATACATAAAAAACAAAGATTTTGAAACAATACTTCCCAAACACAATACTAAGTGCTGAAAGCCAACAGAACTAAAGGTAATAGCTAGCTGAATGAAAAAGGTTCAGAGCTACCTCTAAATTGTAAGTTCCATGGGCAGTCTCTTATTATACCCCCCTCGAATGTAAGCTCTTTGGGCAAAATCTCTAATTATATACTTGTATAATACTTCTAATATAACTGTAAGATTCTTACAAATATAGCCACAAAAGTGCAGCCCCTCCCAATCTGCCGCACTAGGCAAGTGCCTTGCTTGCCTAGGCCAAAATGCACCCCTGATCTGATAGTATTTGGTACAATAATACAATATATATATATACACACACACACACATATACATACATACACATATATATATTACACATACATACATATGTATATCTATTTACAAACACATAGAACATATTTCCCAAACATACAGAACATTGGAATGTGAAATATTTACAGTAAATACATAATTAAAACCTTTATTAAAAATGAATATTGCATGAATATGCTTTTACATGTTTATACATGCACACACACACATACACCTTTTTGCAGTTCTCTTTTTTTTTCTAAAAAAAAAATCTCATACCTTTGAGCCTTTGTAACTTTTGTGCAATATTTTTTTTTAAATAAATTGAATTAGATGGTGTTATGAGTGTAACTATACTTTGTAAAGTATTTTTGATGTGTTTTGTGCAACTTTTTTGTTTCATCAGAGCTCTGAGGTCGCAGTAATCATTCTAGCGCTCAAGCGATCGCGTTTACTTTCAACTCGTAATACGAGGTGTAAGCCCCACAAGCGGTAAGCCCCGCGATAAACCCCTTATTGTTCGCGTGCAAACATTTGTGCTCCACTCATAATCTGGCTGTAAGTGGGCTGTAGGGTGCTGGTCTCTGTACTGCATTACAAAGGCGCATATCTATTCATGGTCAGGTGATGAGGCGTCATTTATTTGTATAGCAATGCCAGATTCCATAGTGCTGTTCATCTAACAGATCTGACTTGCACCAATTCTTTAATATGAGGTCAGATGAGCTTTATATGCATTGTGCACCCTGGTGCTCTGGGAAATAAACCAAATACATATTGCAGCTGTGTGCCAGTGTAACTAACAAGCAATTCTAGTGCTTGAGAACAGCACCTTCTAGTGGCAACACGCAGCACAGCAGGAAAAACATATCTAACCGTTCACTACACAAGTGAGTAAAATCTGCTTAATTCTCATACGGTTTTCTTTTCCCTTTGTCTTTAATGAGGGAAGAGAAGACAACAACATACATTACTTTGCCTGGTTTTGCTGTAAAGTCCTGAATATTGCACTTCTTTCACACACAGGTTCTGAAGTGCATCCTGGGTACTAAGGGACAGTTCTGGATGAATATGGAGCAGCACATCAGGTGAGCCAATCAGCAGCTAGTTCCCAAATAGTGTATTGTTCAACAAAGGATACCAAGAGAATGAAGGAAATTAGAGAATATAAGTCAATTGGAAAGTTGTTTGAGATTGTATGCTCTGATTCAGGAAATAAAAATGTGGGGTTTCATGTCCCTTTAACAACAGGTTAAAATTGACATGGCAGATAAACTTAGCAGTCAGACAGAGATAAAGTTTAAAATGTTATTCCTTTTGACTTCCGATTATTAAATTATCTTGTTTATTGATCGCCTTAAAATGTAAAAGTATGTATCATGTCCTTTCACATATGGTACAGTTTGTTTTACACAGCTACATGCTACATAGCGATTGCTTAAACCAGTGCAAAAACAAATTATGCTTACCTGATAATTTCCTTTTCTTCCGTTGGAAGAGTCCCCAGCTGCATTCATTACTTTTGGGAAATAAGAACCAGGCCACCAGGAGGAGGCAACGACACCCCAGCCAAAGGCTTAAATACTCTTCTCACTTACCTCATCCCCCAGTCATTCTGCCGAGGAACAAGGAACAGTAGAAGAAATATCAGGGTGAAAAAAGGTGCCAGAAGAATAAAAAGACGTCCCACATAGAAAAAGGGTGGGGAGCTGTGGACTCTTTCCAACGGAAGAAAAGGAAATTATCAGGTAAGCATAATTTATGTTTTTCTTCCTAATTGGAAAGAGTCCACAGCTGCATTCATTACTTTTGGGAAAACAATACCCAAGATAAAGAGGACACTGAATTCCAAAATGGGAGGGTACAATAGGCGGCCCATTCTGAGGGAATCAAGCCTGAAACCACTACCCAACCCGCAGATAGTCCAGAAGCCTAGCTAGAGAACGCAAAATCAGACTCAACTGAGCCAACAGTCCTCCAGGAGACACCGTCGCCCAACAGGCGGTCCGTCACCAAGGGATAAGGCAAAGAAGAACCGAAGGGGAACCGAAAGGTCACCACAAAATCCATAAAAGGAAAACCCCCAATAGCGAGCCCAGCTCACAAAGACCCAAGTGGGTCCTGACAGACAAGGGGAGGCTATGCCAAGACAAAGCAGAAACCAGAGGTTTAGGACCAGGCCTCAAAACAGAGAAACCTCTCTATCAACATCATACAAAAGCAAGGGAAGACAACTGAAGACAGAGTCTTCACATCGTCAGAACTAAGAATACTATAGAAAAAAGAATGTGTAACAGACCCAGACAAGACCCTGCGTCAAGAACACGCAGTCATCATTAGGATGACACAGAAGAATACTTGCTGAGACGTAAAAAGCGGCCAGCAAGAGAACAGATTGCAAATTGAGAACTCCCAGACAGAGGGAACACTTCCGGGCAATCGAAGCCGCTAGACCTACACACAGGGCTCCAAAAGCGGAAGTACATAACCTCAACGAGACCCACTGCACCCCCAAGAGAGAGAGAGGTTACACCCAGAACCCGAAGGTGAATGGTAACCCAGGACCCTCAGGTTGTAAACCCAGGGGGCTAGCTACATCGCCAACCTAGATCCTGAAGATGACAACGCATCTCAGAACCCAACCTGGCCAGCCCAAGCATCGGTAGGTCTTGAAAACAGAACAGAAGAACCCCAACACCAGCTCAAAAACGAGCGGAAGAATGGCCACAGCCATCCCAACAGAGCACGGGTGCCAACCAGACTCCTTAGAAACAGACGAGAAGGCCGTAGACCCAAAGGAATCTAACAAAAGGCCCACCATAGTCTCAACACGGAGCAAACAAGACTCAAGATGGAATGTAACAACCTACTGAATCCAAGAGAATACCTAGAAAAAGGACCACACCTCCATAAGAAGGAGAATAAGCCCCCCACCCTAAGAAAAAGGGATGGGGCCAAAAAATGCAGAGCACCTGCCCACAAGAGACAAAGCCAAAGGCTCAATCTCTAACGCAGATCAACTTGGAAGGAATCCCCCTAAGGAATTAGCTTGCTAACACACATCCAATGTGCAAAAACTGCAGCAGAGACACTGCATATCCATTTTCCTGCAGAGCAGTGAATCCATAAGGTTACCACAGCAAACTGACCAAGGGAAACCAACCATAAAGGCGTAAGTCCAGCCCAATGAGCATCAGCACTCACGAAAACCTGGCTAACCGTGACCAGGTCAATTAGTCCAAGTAAAAGGACATAGCCCAAGTTCCCAGGTAAAAGGGGAACCCCGAACCAGCCCTAGAGCCAAAAAGTCCGGCAACAACTCCACAAAGGAAAACACTGAGCGAAGCCTTAGCAACCGGAAGCCCCAGGGAGAAAACAGACTAGAGCCCCCAATTGTTTAAGCAAACAATATCTGATAACTTAACACCCAGTCTGATATAAAAAACCAGACCACAGGGAGATATGAATGCAATATTCAGATCAACCCGGATAACGAGATAACTCGCAAGTCCCGACCCAAGGAAGAGACCACCCCTTGCCAAAGTCCAATGCTCCAAAGGAGCTAAGGCGTTAAAAGTCGTACAACGACACTAGAGCCCATAGGCTCTCAAACAGCTGCAGGACAACAAGCAAGGGGACACCCCAAGGCCAAAATAACTTGAGCAAAGGCTGGTCTCCGCATCACCTCCATACAATCAGAGGAACATAGAGAGAAAAGGACGTACAGCATCCCCAGCTCCGAACAGAGCCCAAGGAGACCACGCCCAGTGCCCCTAACAGGGAACGACCATATCCCGGAGGGGAACCCAGGTCCCTAAAAGGAGACCTAACTCACATGGAGACAGAGGAAGACCAAAAGGTCTAATAAAAAACAGCTACACAGTCAATGTGCAATAGCTGCCGCTGGTCACATTCTGAAACCCATCTGCTGCAAGGCAGCTGAACTACCCAATAAACTACTAGCTGCTGAGAACTAAGTCCAGAAGGATAATTCCCAGGGCATCAAAAGAAAAAAGGGCCAAACCGCCCAACTCGGCGGCAAGAGGGCGCAAGCCCACCAACCCTCCACTACATGGGAAGGAGTTCTAGGGTCTGACAACCCCAGACACAAGAGAGAGAGAGACGCAGCGGCACTCCACTGACCCACTCATCCAAATTGAAGGCTATAACGACTGAGAAATTCCTTCCTACCTCACGAACCCACCGGTCCTCTAGAATGCTTAGTTGAACACAGAGGATAACATGAGCACTCAGCGCCTCTACCGGACCAGCCAAGCAGAGCGGTGCCATGTGTCCGAATAGCTACCAGACAGAACTGAATCCAAACAGGACCAGGTTAGCACTAAGTGCAAGGAGATCTGTATTGCAACGTATTGCTGAAGTTTGCTACTATTCTCGAAAGAGGTCTTTTTTTGTATCCAACTCAACTTTAAATAAAATTGCTACATAGAGGATCCATGCTGTGACGTAAGGTAAAGTTAACTGAACGCTACAGAGGAGCTGTGTAAGACGCTACACATATGCTTGAATAACTGCGGTAAGGAACAGAAGCAAAGAGCAGAGCTCACGCAGGTTAACCAAGTGTCACAATAAACCTGTAGGACAATTCAGCCTATGATTTCAAGGTAAAACTGTGTGTCTGCATTTTTACTGTATGCCACCGCATTCTGAAGCAGGAGACTTGATATAAGAGATAGTACCTAAAACTCTGGCTCTCTAAAGAGGTGTTATTTTATCCTGCAAACAAACTTCCACTAATAGGCCTTAAAGACATATCAAAGTCTAAGCGGATGAAGTTTCTATAAAAGTGGCTATAGATCAAGTTTTATTCCATTTTTAATGGTGGTATGCTGTTTTAAAGTTATGAATATACATTCAATACCAATATTGGCTGATGGTATATAATATTTACTTAGGTGATTTATATACATCTGTCACCAAGTGATCTGTAACTCTGTGTTTGCCTATTTAGACGGTCTTTGTACGCACGCCACTGATTATTTAATTGATTTGTCATTTAAAGTTTGCTATATACTTTAACCCCTTAATGACCACAGCACTTTTCCATTTTCTGTCCGTTTGGGACCAAGGCTATTTTTAAATTTTTGAGGTGTTTGTGTTTAGCTGTAATTTTCCTCTTACTCATTTACTGTACCCACACATATTATATACCGTTTTTCTCGCCATTAAATGGACTTTCTAAAGATACCATTATTTTCATCATATCTTATAATTTACTATAAAAAAAATTATAAAATATGAGGAAAAAATGGAAAAAAACACACTTTTTCTAACTTTGACCCCCAAAATCTGTTACACATCTACAACCACCAAAAAACACCCATGCTAAATAGTTTCTAAATGTTGTCCTGAGTTTAGAAATACCCAATGTTTACATGTTCTTTGCTTTTTTTGTAAACTATAGGGCCATAAATACAAGTAGCACTTTGCTATTTCCAAACCATTTCTTTTCAAAATTAGCGATAGTTACATTAGAGCACTGATATCTTTCAGGAATCTCTGAATATCCATTGACATGTATATATTTTTTTTTAGTAGACAACCCAAAGTATTGATCTAGGCCCATTTTGGTATATTTCATGCCACCATTTCACCGCCAAATGCAATCAAATAGAAAAAATCGTTCACTTTTCACAAATTTTTTCACAAACTTTTGGTTTCTAACTTAAATTATTTACAAACAGCTTGTGCAATTATGGCATAAATGGTTGTAAATTCTTCTCTGGGATCCCCTTTGTTCAGAAATAGCAGACATATATGACTTTGGTGTTGCTTTTTGGTAATTAGAAGGCCGCTAAATGCCACTGCGCACCACACGTGTATTATGCCCAGCAGTGAAGGGGTTAATTAGGGAGCATGTAGGGAGCTTTTTGGGGTAGTTTTAGCTTTAGTGTAGTAGACAACCCCAAGTATTGATCTAGGCCAATTTTGGTATATTTCATGCCACCATTTCACCGCTAAATGCGATCAAATTAAAAAAACCGTTAATTTTTTCTCAATTTTAGGTTTCTCACTGAAATTATTTACAAACACCTTCTGCAATTATGGCACAAATGGTTGTAAATGCTTCTCTGGGATCCCCTTTGTTCAGAAATAGCAGACATATATGGCTTTGGCATTGCTTTTTGGTAATTAGAAGGCCTCTAAATGCCGCTGCGCATCACACGTGTATTATGGCTAGCAGTGAAGGGGTTAATTATGTAGCTTGTAGGGAGCTTGCAGGGTTAATTTTAGCTTTAGTGTAGAGCTCAGCCTCCCACCTGAAACATCAGACCCCCTGATCCCTCCAAAAACAGCTCTCTTCCCTCCCCCACCCAACAATTGTCCCCGCCATCTTAAGTACTGGCAGAAACTCTGCCAGTACTAAAATAAAAGGTATTTGGCCCTTTTTAAAAAAAAAAAAAAAAAAAAAAAACATATTTACATATGCTGATGTGTAGGATCCCCCCTTAGACCCCAACCTCACTGATCCCCCACCAAACTGCTCTCTAACCCTTCCCCTCTGCAATAATGGGCGCCATCTTGGGTACTGGCAGCTGTCTGCCAGTACCCAGTTTTGTAACAAAATGTGCCTTTTTTTTTTTAAATTCCCTTTTCTGTAGTGTAGCTTTCCCCCCCCCACCGAGACCAACCCCCAACCCCTTCCAGGACCCTTAGATTGCATTTTAGTGGGGTTTTTTTTTCAACTTTTTTTTTTCTGTAGTGTAGCGGTTCCCACCCGCTCCCGCCCCGTGCACGCGCCCGCCCACCACCCCCGTGCACGCGCGCGCTCCCGTGCGCGCCCCCGTAGCTCCCGCCCCCTCCACTCCACATAGCGCACCGATGGCCGCCACCCGCCTCCCACGTAAGCTCCCACCCACCAACGATACCGGCCATCGATGTCCGGTGCAGAGACTGCCACAGAGTGGCTCTCTCTGCATCGGATGGCCAAGGGGGGTTATTGCAGGATGCCTCCATATCGAGGCATCACTGCAATAACCGGAAAGCAGCTGGAAGCGAGCAGGATCGCTTCCAGCTGCTTTCCAGACCAAGGACGTACGCCACACGTCCTCGGTCATTAACTGACTTTTTTTTTTGAGGACGTGTGGCGTACGTCCTTGGTCGTTAAGGGGTTAAAGTTCACTATATTTTACTTTGTACTCTATTTTTATTATATTGAAATTGCATTCAAATTATATATAGGAGTGTTTTTATACATATGGGAGACGTCCCAATTTACTGTTTGAGTTTAAATTGTGAATTGGAGACCTTTGATAAATAAAAAAAAGTTTTTTTGAAATAGATATTGCAAATTTATTGTTGGGGTTGATGTTGTAAAATTGTATACATAGACATTAGAGCTGGGCGATATGGGCAAAAAAAAAAAAAAAAAAAATCGCAATTTTTAAAAAAAAAAAAACAACAAAAACACTGCGATTGCGATTTAATCGTGATTTTCTTATAAATGAATATAACACCTTCATTTTGTATTAAAAAGTTTATTTAACACTACAGAATCTTAATGTTCATGTTTCTCAATGTCCAATACACTCTTGGAGCATAGAAATACAAAACCCTGCTCCTGTGCAGGAATCCAATACAGGCATATAGCAGTAGGGGTGGGGGCTGCTCCTTTCAGAAATGCTGTGCCTTGCTGATATCAAATACATTGTAGATGCAGTTAAGTTAACCCAGAAGCAGAGGGGGCTGCAGTTTTAGCCTTTTTGGCAGCCGTGGGGTTAACTGCATCTGCTATGTATTTGAGCCGATTCTCAGAGAGCAGGAGATTGTTTGGGAGGTTCAATAATGTTTACATACCCTAAGTTTTAGACTGCAGACGCCTCTAGGGGAAAATATAAGTAAGTGGCTTTCCCTCTTCTTCATTTCTACATGGGCTCTGCTTTTAGACTTCTAGATTGATCGGCTGCCCAGCTGCTACTGAGATCAGAAAGTTCAAGTAAAACAGCCATTTTACAAATGTGTGCTAAAAACAACCACTAGATGGAGCTGGTTTGCAAGAAATCACATACAAATCAATGCATTACAGCCACTTCTGAGGATTTTTTTTAAGCAAAAAATCACGACTCTCGCGGTTTTTAAATCGCATATGCGATTAATCGTGAAGCCCTAATAGACATATCCGTCTACAACATTTCTGTGATAGCTTTAGCTTTTTTAGCGTCCTCTAATCATATTTCTACTTTTATAAATTTATTACACATTTTTGAGGAAGGCGTGTCTTTAGAAGGGTTTGATATCTCTTATCTGTGGCCAGCACAGTACTAATACACACATATATTCAATAGTATTACAATACATCCATGATGAAAGTAAAACTAAACGATCTTACCGGAATCTACGCCGTGGAACAGGAACACGGCCCTTCAAGTGTGACAGATAGCGTCGCTTCTGCCATGGACTTGAGAGAAAAAAGCAGGCAGTGAAACTCGTCAACGCTGATTGCTTGTGGAGCTGTTAATATGAGTTGGGATGGTTTCACAGAAAGACTCTCCCTGCATCCCCGGACTCTAACCTTCACCCAAGCTCTCACTGAGAGGCTGACAGGACTACTTAAAACTCCAGTCCCATGCCGAAGAGTACTACCCTCCATAAGAGACTATCGAAACTTCTGACACTTCTCTGCCAATCTCCTGGGACGAAAGGCAAAGAATGACTGGGGGATGAGGGAGTGGAAGGAATATTTAAGCCTTTGGCTGGGGTGTCTTTGCCTCCTCCTGGTGGCCAGGTTCTGAATTCCCAAAAGTAATGAATGCAGCTGTGGATACCATAAATTATTCCATTTATGAAGAAAAAACCCTCTAATAAGTACCTTTATAATATATTTGGTTTTTTTTTTTTTTTTCTGACCTAAGAGAGGATGCACTTCAATCTGCAGTTTCAGAACCATGACCCTGCAACATGCTATACAGTACATGTACTTGATTACTGCAAGAGCTCCTTTCTATCTCTCCCATAATTAGCCACAGCAAAGCAGATAACTCAAGAGGGTTTTGAAGCTGTGCCCCTGGACTGCAAACAATGGAAAATGACAGCTTTAATTGTGTTTAAAACATTTGTTATCAGATTGTATAGATTGTAAAAATGTCTTTATGATACTTTAAAAGGACATGAAACCCCCAACATTTATTTTCCAATCTATATAGATGAGAAAGCAGTTTAAACAAGGTCTTGATTTACTTCTATTATCCAATTTGCTTTGTTCTCTTGGTATCCTTTGTTAAGTATACGTAAAACGCAGTCTTACTGTAATCTCAAGAGCATGTAGCAGGGACAGTGTGGCACAGCACTACCTAGGCTAGACCAGCAAGGAACAGACAAAAGAGGCTGGAAATTAGTAGCCACAGATACAGATCAATCAGCCAGGGAGACTATTATATAGTGCTATATGTAAAAATACAAAACCTAGGAGGTTCCTATGTTTGTCCAGGAGTCTGACCTGCACTGATAGTGACATAATGTAATACAGGAGAGCTACAGCTTAACAAGACAATAACCACCTCTCACTTATGTATAAAATCTGTAACCTACATTTGTCCAGGAGTCTCAGACCTACACTGATAGGGACGTAATGAAAAACTATCAATATGCCCTTAGAGAAGAGGCGGCCTTTAACAGCATATAATTAGCATATGAACCTCCTAGGTTTAGCTTTCAACTAAGAATACCAAAAGAACAAAGCAAAATTGGTGATAAAAGTAAATTTGAAAATTGTTTAAAATGACATGCCCTATCAGAATCATGAAAGTTTATTTTGGACTAGATTGTTCCTTTAACAGGACAATAACCTCTCGCTAATGTACAAAATGCTGCAAATTGTTCAAACCGGCTGTAAAGACTCAATTTGTTAATTGCTGACATGATTACAAGCCCCACTGGTGCTCTGAGCAGCTGCAGTATTTAAAATGCTGGTGCACTGAGAAAATCTAGCGATGCTTCACATGCACCATAAAAGTGATAACAAAAATGATTCTAGTGAAATAGATATAAAATATGTTATGTTTCTATTCAAGGATGTAATTCATCTATGTGCATTTAAAGGGACACTCAAGTCAAAATTAAACTTTCATGATTCCGAGAGAGCAGCAATTTTAAACAACTTTCCAATTTACTTCCATTAACAGAATGTGCAGTCTTTTTATATTTACACTTTTTAAATCACCAGCTCCTACTGAGCATGTGCAAGAATGCACAGAACATACGTAAATGCATATGTGATTGGCTGATTGCCGTCATATGATACAGGGGAAGTGGAAATAGACATACAGTAACTTTTACTTGTGGGAAATACAGAACCTGGCCACCAGGAGGAGGCAAAGACACCCCAGCCAAAGGTTTTAATACCTCCCCCACTACCCTCATTCCCCAGTCATTCTGCCGAGGGAACAAGGAACAGTAGCATAAATATCGGGGTATTAAAAGGTGCCAGAAGAAAAAACTAAATAAATTTAGGTCCGCCCAACAGAGAACCGGGCGGGAGCCGTGGACTCTCCTCGTAACGATGGAAATGAAATTATCAGGCAAGCATAATTTATGTTTTCCATCTAATACGAGGAGAGTCCACAGCTTCATTCATTACTTGTGGGAAACAAATATCCAAGCTCTAGAGGACACTGAATGAAAAACGCCAGGGAAAAAACATAATTTATGTAAGAACTTACCTGATAAATTCATTTCTTTCATATTAGCAAGAGTCCATGAGCTAGTGACGTATGGGATATACATTCCTACCAGGAGGGGCAAAGTTTCCCAAACCTTAAAATGCCTATAAATACACCCCTCACCACACCCACAATTCAGTTTAACGAATAGCCAAGAAGTGGGGTGATAAGAAAAAAGTGCGAAAGCATATAAAATAAGGAATTGGAATAATTGTGCTTTATACAAAAAAATCAAAACCACCACAAAAAAAGGGCGGGCCTCATGGACTCTTGCTAATATGAAAGAAATGAATTTATCAGGTAAGTTCTTACATAAATTATGTTTTCTTTCATGTAATTAGCAAGAGTCCATGAGCTAGTGACGTATGGGATAATGATTACCCAAGATGTGGATCTTTCCACACAAGAGTCACTAGAGAGGGAGGGATAAAATAAAGACAGCCAATTCCTGCTGAAAATAATCAACACCCAGAATAAAATTTTAATGAAAAAACATAAGCAGAAGATTCAAACTGAAACCACTGCCTGAAGTACGTTTCTACCAAAAACTGCTTCAGAAGAAGAAAACACATCAAAATGGTAGAATTTAGTAAAAGTATGCAAAGAGGACCAAGTTGCTGCTTTGCAAATCTGATCAACCGAAGCTTCATTCCTAAACGCCCAGGAAGTAGAAACTGACCTAGTAGAATGAGCTGTAATCCTTTGAGGCGGAGTGTTACCCGACTCAACATAGGCATGATGAAATAAAGATTTCAACCAAGATGCCAAAGAAATGGCAGAAGCTTTCTGGTCTTTTCTAGAACCGGAAAAGATGACAAATAGACTAGAAGTCTTTCGGAAAGACTTAGTAGCGTCAACATAATATTACAAAGCTCTAACAGCATCCAAAGAATGCAATGATCTCTCCTTAGAATTCTTAGGATTAGGACATAATGAAGGAACCACAATTTCTCTACTAATGTTAGAATTCACAACCTTAGGTAAAAAATTCAAAAGAAGTTCGCAGCACCGCCTTATCCTGATGCAAAATCAGAAAAGGAGACTCACAAAAAACAGTAGATAATTCAGAGACTCTTCTGGCAGAAGAGATGGCCAAAAGAAACAAAACTTTCCAAGATAGTAATATAACGACCAAAGAATGCATGGGTTCAAAAGGAGGAGCTTGAAGAGCCCCCAGAACCAAATTCAAACTCCAAGGAGGAGAAATTGACTTAATGACAGGTTTTATACGAACCAAAGGTTGTACAAAACAATAAATATCAGGAAGATTAGCAATCCTTCTGTGAAAAAGAACAGAAAGAGCAGAGATTTGTCTTTCAAGGAACTTGCGGACAAACCTTTAACTAAACCATCCTGAAGAAATATAAGTCTTCCAGACTCTATAATATATCTCTCTAGATACAGATTTACGAGCCTGTCACATAGTATCAATCACAGAGTCAGAGAAACCTCTTTGACCAAGAATCAAGCGTTCAAACTCCATACCTTAAAATTAAGGTTTTGAGATCCTGATGGAAAAAAGAACCTTGAGACAGAAAGACTGGTCTTAACAGAAGAGTCCACAGCTGGCAAGAGGCCATCCGGACAAGATCCGCATACCAAAACCTGTGAGGCCATGCTGGAGCTACCAGCAGGACAAACGAGCATTCCTTTAGAATATTGGAGAATACCCTTGGAAGAAGAACTAGAGGCGGAAAGATATAGGCAGGATGACACTTGTAAGGAAGAGATAATGCATCCACTGCCTCCGCCCGAGGATCCCGGGATCCGGACAGATACCAGGGAAGTTTCTTGTTTAGATGAGAAACCATCAGATCTATTTCTGGGAGTTCCCACATTTGAACAATCTGAGGAAATACCTCTGGGTGAAGACCATTCGCCCAGGTGCAACGTTTGGCGACTGAGATAATCCGCTTTCCAATTGTCCATACCTGGGATATGAACCGCAGAGATTAGACAGGAGCTGGATTCCGCCCAAACCAAAATTTGAGATACTTCTTTCATAGCCAGAGGACTGTGAGTCCCTCCTTGATGATTGATGTATGCCACAGTTGTGACATTGTCTATCTGAAAACAAATGAACAACTCTCTCTTCAGAAGAGGCCAAGACTGAAGAGCTCTGAAAATTGCACGGAGTTCCAAAATATTGATCGGAAATCTCACCTCCTGAGATTCCCAAACCCCTTGTGCCGTCAGATACCCCCACACAGCTCCCCAACCTGTAAGACTTGCATCTGTTGAGATTATAGTCCAGGTCGGAAGAACAAAGAAGCCCCCTGAACTAAACGATGGTGATCTGTCCACCATGTCAGAGAGTGTCGTATAATCGGTTTAAAGATATTAATTGAGATATCTTTGAGTAATCCCTGCACCATTGGTTCAGCATACAGAGCTGAAGAGGTCGCATGTGAAAACGAGCAAAGGAGATCGCATCTGATGCGGCAGTCCTAAGACCTAAAATTTCCATGCATAAGGTTACCAAAGGGAATGATTGTGACTGAAGGTTTTGACAAGCTGATATCAATGTTAAACTTCTCTTGTCTGACAAGGACAGAGTCATAGACACTGAATCTATCTAGAAACCTAAGAAAGGTTACCCTTGTCTGAGGAATCAATGAACTGATTGGTAAATTGATCCTCCAACCATGAACTTGAAGAAACAACACAAGTCTATTCGTATGAGATTCTTCGAAAATGAGAAGACTGAGCAAATACCAAGATATCGTCCAAATAAGGAAATACCAAAACCCTGTTCTCTGATTACAGAAAAAAGGGCACGAGAACCTTTGAAAAAAATTCTTGGAACTGAGGCTAGGCCAAACGGTAGAGCCACAAAACTGGTAATGCTTGTCTAAAAAGAGAATCTCAGACACTAAAAGTGATCTGGATGAATCGGAATATGCAGATACACATCCTGTAAATCTATTGTAGACATATAATGCCCTTGCTAAACAAAAGGCAGGATAGTCCTACAGTAACCATCTTGAATGTTGGTATCCTTACATAACTATTCAATATTGATAGATCCGGAACTGGTCTGAAGTAATTGACCTTCTTTGGTACAATGAAGAGATAAAATAAAACCCCAGCCCCTGTTCCAGAACTGGAACTGGCATAATTACTCCAGCCAACTCTAGATCTGAAACACATTTCAGAAATGCTGAGCCTTTGCTGTGTTAACTGGGACACGGGAAAGAAAAAAATCTCTTAGCAGGAGGCCTTAACTTGAAGCCAATTCTGTACCTTTCTGAAACAATGTTCTGAAACCAGAGATTGAGAACGGAATTGATCCAAATTTCTTTGAAGAAAACTTAATCTGCCCCATACCAGCTGAGCTGGAATAAGGGCCGCACCTTCATGGGTACTTAGGAGCTGGCTATAGGTTTCTATAAGGCTTGGATATATTCCAAACTGGAAATAGTTTCCAAACTGATACCGCTCCTGAGGATGAAGGATCAGGCTTTTGTTCCTTGTTGTGAGGAAAGGAACGAAAATGATTATTAGACCTAAATTTACTTTAGATTTTTTATCCTTTGGTAAAAAAGTTCCCTTCCTTCTAGAAACAGTTGAGATAATAATTTATTACCCTGGAAAGAAAGGGAAAGCAAAGTTGACTTAGAAGACATATCAGCATTCCAAGTTTAATCCATAAAGCTTTTCTAGCTAAAATAGCTAGAGACATATACCTGACATCAACTCTAATGATATCAAAAGATGGTATCACCAATAAAATTATTAGCATGTTATAGAATAATATTAATGCTATAAAATTATGATCTGTTACTTGTTGCGCTAAAGCTTCTAACCAAAAAGTTGAAGCTGCAGCAACATCCGCTAAAAATATAGCAGGTCTAAGAAGATTACCTGAACATAAGTAAGCTTTTCTTAGAAAGGATTCAATTTTCCTATCTAAAGGATCCTTAAATGAAGTACTATCTGCCGTAGGAATAGTAGTACATTTAGCAGGAGTAGAGACAGCCCCATAACCTTAGGGATTTTGTCCCAAAAAACTCTAATCTGTCAGATGGCACAGGATATAATTGCTTAAACGTTTAGAAGGAGTAAAAAGAATTACCCAAATTATTCCATTCCCTGGAAATTACTTCAGAAATAGCATCAGGGAGATTAAACACTTCTGGAATAACTACAGGAGATTTAAAAACCTTATTTAAACGTTTAGATTTAGTATCAAGAGGACCAGAATCCTCTTTTTCTAATGCAATTAATACTTCTTTAAATAAAGAACGAATAAATTCCATCTTGAACAAATACAAAGATTTATCAGCATCAACCTCTGAGACAGAAACCTCTGAACCAGAAGAACCATTATCAGTATCAGAATGATGATGTTCATTTAAAAATTCATCTGAAAAAAGAGAAGTTTTACAAGACTTTTATGTAAACTAGAAGGAGAAATAACAGACATAGCCTTCTTAATGGATTTAAAAAAATAAAATCTCTTATGTTTATCAGGAACACTCTGAAAATTAGATGTTGACGGAACAGCAACAGATAATGTAACAGTACTAAAGGAAATTTTATCTGCATTAATAAGTTTGTCATGACATGCAATACAAACAACAGCTGGAGAAACAGATACCAAAAATTATAGCAGATACACTTAGCTTGGTAGCTCCAGCACCGGGCAGTGATTTTCCTGAAGTATCTTCTGACTCAGTTGCAACGTGGAACATCTTGCAATATGTAATAGAAAAAACAACATATAAAGCAAAATTGATCAAATTCCTTAAATGACAGTTTCAGGAATGGGAAAAAATGCCAAAGAACAAGCTTCTAGCAACCAGAAGCAATGAAAAATGAGACTTAAATAATGTGGAGACAAAAGCGACGCCCATATTTTTTTAGCGCCAAATAAGACGCCCACATTATTTGGCGCCTAAATGCTTTTGGTGCCAAAAATGACGCCACATCCGGAACGCCGACATTTTTGGCACAAAATAACGTAAAAAAAATGACGCAACTTCCGGCGACACGTATGACGCCGGAAACGGAAAAGATTTTTTGCGCCAAAAAAGTCCACGCCAAAAATGACGCAATAAAATGAAGCATTTTCAGCCCCCGCGAGCCTAACAGCCCACAGGGAAAAAAAGAGTCAAATTTTTGAAGGTAAGAAAAAATGATTAATTCAAATGCATTATCCCAAATATGAAACTGACTGTCTGAAAATAAGGAATGTTGAACATTCTGAGTCAAGGCAAATAAATGTTTGAATACATATATTTAGAACTTTATAAACAAAGTGCCCAACCATAGCTTAGAGTTTCACAGAAAATAAGATTTACTTACCCCAGGACACTCATCTACATGTTTGTAGAAAGCCAAACCAGTACTGAAACGAGAATCAGCAGAGGTAATGGTATATAAATAAGAGTATATCGTCGATCTGAAAAGGGAGGTAAGAGATGAATCTCTACGACCGATAACAGAGAACCTATGAAATAGGAGATCACTGCATTCAAATAGGCAATACTCTCCTCACATCCCTCTGACATTCACTGCACGCTGAGAGGAAAACCGGGCTCCAACTTGCTGCGGAGCGCATATCAACGTAGAATCTAGCACAAACTTACTTCACCACCTCCATAGGAGGCAAAGTTTGTGAAACTGAATTGTGGGTGTGGTGAGGGGTGTATTTATAGGCATTTTAAGGTTTGGGAAACTTTGCCCCTCCTGGTAAATGTATATCCCATACGTCACTAGCTCATGGACTCTTGCTAATTACATGAAAGAAAGGAGGCGGACCCTATTCTGAGGGCACCACAGCCTGCAAAACTTTTATCCCAAAAGCCGCTTCAGCTGAAGTAAAAACGTCAAATTTGTAAAGTATGTAAGGAGGACCAGGTAGCTGCCTTACAAACCTGCTACATAGAGGCCTCATTCTTAAAGGCCCAAGAAGAAGCCACAGCTCTAGTTGAGTGAGCCGTAATCATCTGAGGAGTCTTATGTCCTGCTGTCTCATAAGCTCCTCAGCCAAAAGGATAGGGAAGTAGAAGAAGCCTTTTGCCCCTTGCGCTTCCCGCAATAGACAACAAACAAAGCAGAAGTTTGTCTGAAATCCTTCGTAGCCTGAAGATAGAATTTCAAGGCTCGAACCACATCCATTTAGGACACAAAGAAGGAACCACAATTTCCTGATTAATGTTGCGATCAGGCACAACCTTAGGGAGAAATCTCAATCCAGTGCAAAGGACAGCCTTATCTGCATGGAAAACCAGATAAGGGGGCTCACATTGCAAGGCCGCTAATTCAGACACTCTAGGAGCTGAAGCAATGGCCAGGAGAAAAAGGACCTTCCAAGACAGAGTCTTAATGTCAAGAGAATGCATAGGCTTGAACGGAGGCCCCTGCAAAACCTTCAGAACCAAATTGAAACTCCAAGGAGGAGCATAATGTCTAAACACAGGCCTGATCCTGGACAGAGCCTGAACAAAAGACTGAATATCAGGGAGCTCAGCGAGCTTCTTGTGTAACAGCACAGATAGAGCCGAAATCTGTCCCCTTAAGGAACTAGCGGCAAGTCCCTTCTCCAGACAGTCCTGGAGGAAGGAAAGAATTCTGGATACCCTGACCTTATGCCAGGAATATCCACGAGATTCACACCAGAGTAAGTAGATCCTCCACACCTTATGATAGATTCAACGGGTAACTGGCTTTCTGGCTTGAATGAGAGTATCAATCACCCTCTCAGAAAACCCCCTTTTGGCTAAGACTAAGCGTTCAATCTCCACGCAGTCAGCCTCAGAGAATCTAGATTCTGATGCACAAAGGGGCCCTGTACCAGCAGATCCCTGCGACAGGGCAAAGTCCATGGAGGGGAGGATGACATCCCCACTAGATCCGCAAACCACGTCCTCCGCGGTCACGATGGAACAATAAGAATAGTTGCTGCTTGCTCCTGTTTGATACGTGCAACTACACAAGGTAGAAGTGGTAACGGCGGAAATATGTACACTAGGTTGAATCCCCAAGGCACTGCTAAGGTATCTATCAGTTCCGCCTGGGGATCCCTGGACCGTGACCCGTATCTGGTTAGCTTGCAGTCGAGTCTGGTTGCCATGAGATCTATCTCCGAAGTCCCCCAACTGTTGCAAATCTGGGGTGAAGAGACCATTCCCCCGGATGAAATGATTGTCTGCTGAGAAAGTCCGCTTCCCAGTTGTCCACACCCGGGATGTGGATCGCTGATAGTGAACATTTGTGGGTCTCTGCCCACTCCAGGATCAGATATACTTCCCTCATGGCTAGGGAGCTTCTCGTTCCTCCCTGGGGGTTGATGTAAGCCACGAGGTAATGTTGTCCGACTGGAATCTGATGAACTTGGACGAACCCAGGAGGGGCCAAGTCTCCAGAGCGTTGAGATCCAGAGTCTGCCCCCTACGAGATCCAGAGACGGATCGGGGCACACCTTCATGCCGATTTTGTCTCGGCGGGCATCTTGCTCTGCTTGGCTTTATTCCAAGACTGAGAGGGTTTCCAAGATCCCTTGGACTGCGCGGGCTTCGCAGCAGGTTGCTGTCGTTGGGACTTGTCCGAACGAAAGAGACGAAAATTAGGACCCTTAGGTTTATTCTTCTTATCCTGCGGCAGAAAGGCACCCTTGCCCCCCCCCCGTGACCGTGGATATGATCGAGTCAGGGCCTGGACCGAAAAGAATCTTTCCTTTAAATGGAAGGAAAAGCAATCTAGATTTGGACGTCATGTCGGCAGACCACGACTTCAACCACAGGGCCCTCCGGGCCAGAAAAGAAAAGCATGATGTCTTTGCATTCAAGCGAATAATCAACATATTAGCGTCACAAATAAACAAATTAGCTACCCTCAGGGCCTTAATTCATTCCTGTATCTCATCGAGGGGAGTCTCCACCTCAACCATTTCTGACAGAGTCGCACCAATAGGTAGCGGATCCCGCAATCACAGCCACCGCAAGTTGAAAAACTTAACCCGTGTGCTGAAACATTTTTCTTAACAGGGTCTCTAATTTCTTATCCATGGGTTCCTTAATATATGCAGCCACCAATCAGCAGCTAGAACATAGGTTCTTTGCTGCTCCTGAGCTTGACTAGATAAACCTTTCAGCAAAGGATAACACGAGAAGGAAGCAAATTAAATAATAAAAGTAAATTGGAAAGCGGTTTGAAATAGTTTTCTCTATCTGAATCATGAAAGTAAATTTTGGGTTTCATGTCCCTTTTAATGAGCTGTTAATACGAGTCTGGATGGTTTCGCAGAAAGACTCTCCCTGCATCTCCAGACCCTAACATTTGTCAATGCTCTCACTGAGAGGCTGGCAAGACTACTTAAAACTCCAGTCCCATTCCGAAGAGACCTACCATCCATAAGAGACTACTCCGAATCTGCCGACACTTCTCTGCAATCCTCCTGTGAAGAAAGGCAAAGAATGACTGGGGGATGAGGGGAGGTATTTAAGCCTTTGGCTGGGGTTTCTTTGCCTTCTCCTGGTGGCCAGGTTCTGTATTTCCCACAAGTAATGAAGCCGTGGACTCTCCTTGTATTAGATGGACAAAAAAAAAAAATCTACTACTCACTTGGAGTTCAGACTAAGAGGTCGATTTATCAACCTCTTCAGCAGGCTTTTGCCTGCACGCTGCATCTAACAAGCAGCGGTCATCAAACTGCTGCTTCCCTACCCTTTCGCCACCTTTTAGGTGGCGAATTTCAATCTCCCCGGTCTTGTCCGACGGCGGGATTGCATGCGAGTGCAAAATAGCGCTTGTGTGCAATGCTCAATTCTGCCGGGGGAATTCAGCCCACCAGAGGCAAGCTGCGGCGGACAGGGGTGCATAAGTATAAAAAAAAGTAGCTTTATTATGAGCTGAATAAAGCTACTTTTTTATACTTAAGTTTGTAACTATCTTTCCTGACCGCTTGTGGAGCCGCTTATTCAATACTATTCTGTGAGTATTTTACACTTGTTTGTAAGGTGTTTGGAAACACTACGACAATGTGATATTCTCTGACACAATCCTTTTGGAGGAACCGTGGAATACAGAGTGGAATCTTCAGGAATCCCCTATGAATCAGCGCATCCTTCTACAACCTATATCGATTTAACAGCCTTTGGGAGAGACTGTTGGAAGGCAGCGGTTCCAATCAGAGGGGAATGCTTATCCGTATTCTATACTTCTTTTTTCAGTTTTCCTTCCTGCATTTTCAAATAATCATACCAAGAGAACAAAGAAAAGTCGGTAATAGGAGTAAATTAGAAAGTTGCTTAAAATTGCATGTTCTATCTGAATCCTAAAATAAAAAAAAACAGAATTTATGTTTACCTGATAAATTACTTTCTCCAACGGTGTGTCCGGTCCACGGCGTCATCCTTACTTGTGGGATATTCTCTTCCCCAACAGGAAATGGCAAAGAGCCCAGCAAAGCTGGTCACATGATCCCTCCTAGGCTCCGCCTTCCCCAGTCATTCGACCGACGTAAAGGAGGAATATTTGCATAGGAGAAATCATATGATACCGTGGTGACTGTAGTTAAAGAAAATAAATTATCAGACCTGATTAAAAAAAAACCAGGGCGGGCCGTGGACCGGACACACCGTTTGAGAAAGTAATTTATCAGGTAAACATAAATTCTGTTTTCTCCAACATAGGTGTGTCCGGTCCACGGCGTCATCCTTACTTGTGGGAACCAATACCAAAGCTTTAGGACACGGATGATGGGAGGGAGCAAATCAGGTCACCTATATGGAAGGCACCACGGCTTGCAAAACCTTTCTCCCAAAAATAGCCTCAGAAGAAGCAAAAGTATCAAATTTGTAAAATTTAGTAAAAGTGTGCAGTGAAGACCAAGTCGCTGCCTTACATATCTGATCAACAGAAGCCTCGTTCTTGAAGGCCCATGTGGAAGCCACGGCCCTAGTGGAATGAGCTGTGATTCTTTCAGGAGGCTGCCGTCCGGCAGTCTCATAAGCCAATCTGATGATGCTTTTAAGCCAAAAAGAGAGAGAGGTAGAAGTTGCTTTTTGACCTCTCCTTTTACCAGAATAAACAACAAACAAGGAAGATGTTTGTCTGAAATCCTTTGTAGCATCTAAATAGAATTTTAGAGCACGAACTACATCCAAATTGTGCAACAAACGTTCCTTCTTTGAAACTGGATTCGGACACAAAGAAGGCACGACTATCTCCTGGTTAATGTTTTTGTTAGAAACAACTTTCGGAAGAAAACCAGGTTTAGTACGCAAAACCACCTTATCTGCATGGAACACCAGATAAGGAGGAGAACACTCCAGAGCAGATAACTCTGAAACTCTTCTAGCAGAAGAAATTGCAACCAAAAACAAAACTTTCCAAGATAATAACTTAATATCTACGGAATGTAAGGGTTCAAACGGAACCCCCTGAAGAACTGAAAGAACTAAGTTGAGACTCCAAGGAGGAGTCAAAGGTTTGTAAACAGGCTTGATTCTAACCAGAGCCTGAACAAAAGCTTGAACATCTGGCACAGCCGCCAGCTTTTTGTGAAGTAAAACAGATAAAGCAGAAATCTGTCCCTTCAAAGAACTTGCAGATAATCCTTTCTCCAAACCTTCTTGAAGAAAGGATAGAATCTTAGGAATTTTTATCTTGTTCCATGGGAATCCTTTAGATTCACACCAACAGATATATTTTTTCCATATCTTATGGTAGATTTTTCTAGTTACAGGCTTTCTGGCCTGAACAAGAGTATCAATGACAGAATCTGAGAACCCTCGCTTTGATAAAATCAAGCGTTCAATCTCCAAGCAGTCAGTTGGAGTGAGGCCAGATTCGGATGTTCGAACGGACCTTGAACAAGAAGGTCCTGTCTCAAAGGTAGCTTCCATGGTGGAGCCGATGACATATTCACCAGGTCTGCATACCAAGTCCTGCGTGGCCACGCAGGAGCTATCAAGATCACCGATGCCCTCTCCTGATTGATCCTGGCTACCAGCCTGGGGATGAGAGGAAACGGTGGGAATACATAAGCTAGGTTGAAGGTCCAAGGTGCTACTAGTGCATCTACTAGAGTCGCCTTGGGATCCCTGGATCTGGACCCGTAGCAAGGAACCTTGAAGTTCTGACGAGAGGCCATCAGATCCATGTCTGGAATGCCCCACAATTGAGTAATTTGGGCAAAGATTTCCGGATGGAGTTCCCACTCCCCCGGATGAAATGTCTGACGACTCAGAAAATCCGCTTCCCAATTTTCCACTCCTGGGATGTGGATTGCAGACAAGTGGCAGGAGTGAGTCTCCGCCCATTGAATGATTTTGGTCACTTCTTCCATCGCCAGGGAACTCCTTGTTCCCCCCTGATGGTTGATATACGCAACAGTCGTCATGTTGTCTGATTGAAACCGTATGAATTTGGCCTTTGCTAGCTGAGGCCAAGCCTTGAGAGCATTGAATATCGCTCTCAGTTCCAGAATATTTATCGGGAGAAGAGATTCTTCCCGAGACCAAAGACCCTGAGCTTTCAGGAGTTCCCAGACCGCGCCCCAGCCCACCAGACTGGCGTCGGTCGTGACAATGACCCACTCTGGTCTGCGGAAGCTCATCCCCTGCGACAGGTTGTCCAGGGTCAGCCACCAACGGAGTGAATCTCTGGTCCTCTGATCTACTTGTATCGTCGGAGACAAGTCTGTATAATCCCCATTCCACTGACTGAGCATGCACAGTTGTAATGGTCTCAGATGAATTCGCGCAAAAGGAACTATGTCCATTGCCGCGACCATCAAACCTATTACTTCCATGCACTGCGCTATGGAAGGAAGAGGAACAGAATGAAGTACTTGACAAGAGCTTAGAAGTTTTGATTTTCTGGCCTCTGTCAGAAAAATCCTCATTTCTAAGGAGTCTATTATTGTTCCCAAGAAGGGAACTCTTGTTGACGGAGATAGAGAACTTTTTTCTACGTTCACTTTCCACCCGTGAGATCTGAGAAAGGCCAGGACAATGTCCGTATGAGCCTTTGCTTGTGGTAGGGACGACGCTTGAATCAGTATGTCGTCCAAGTAAGGTACTACTGCAATGCCCCTTGGTCGTAGCACCGCTAGAAGGGACCCTAGTACCTTTGTGAAAATTCTTGGAGCAGTGGCTAATCCAAATGGAAGGGCCACAAACTGGTAATGCTTGTCCAGAAAGGCGAACCTTAGGAACCGATGATGTTCCTTGTGGATAGGAATATGTAGATACGCATCCTTTAAATCCACCGTGGTCATGAATTGACCTTCCTGGATGGAAGGAAGAATTGTCCGAATGGTTTCCATTTTGAACGATGGAACCTTGAGAAACTTGTTTAGGATCTTGAGATCTAAGATTGGTCTGAATGTTCCCTCTTTTTTGGGAACTATGAACAGATTGGAGTAGAATCCCATCCCTTGTTCTCCTAATGGAACAGGATGAATCACTCCCATTTTTAACAGGTCTTCTACACAATGTAAGAATGCCTGTCTTTTTATGTGGTCTGAAGACAATTGAGACCTGTGGAACCTCCCCCTTGGGGGAAGCTCCTTGAATTCCAGAAGATAACCTTGGGAGACTATTTCTAGCGCCCAAGGATCCAGAACATCTCTTGCCCAAGCCTGAGCGAAGAGAGAAAGTCTGCCCCCCACCAGATCCGGTCCCGGATCGGGGGCCAACATCTCATGCTGTCTTGGTAGCAGTGGCAGGTTTCTTGGCCTGCTTACCTTTGTTCCAGCCTTGCATTGGCCTCCAGGCTGGCTTGGTTTGAGAAGTATTACCCTCTTGCTTAGAGGATGTAGCACTTGGGGCTGGTCCGTTTCTGCGAAAGGGACGAAAATTTGGTTTATTTTTAGCCTTGAAAGACCTATCCTGAGGAAGGGCGTGGCCCTTACCCCCAGTGATATCAGAAATAATCTCTTTCAAGTCAGGGCCAAACAGCGTTTTCCCCTTGAAAGGTATGTTAAGCA